>NW_010203280.1:0-2029 GCF_000695765.1 Mesitornis unicolor
TGATATTCTTGGCAGGTGAAGCGTTCAGCAATCTGGAGTTATTTATATGTTTGGAATGCAGAAGAATGCAATCATTAAATATTAATACAGCTTTATAAAATTAAACCAAAACCCCTCTCTTTGCAGCGGGTTGAAAGCCCTGATGGAGCAATACCGGTGCTCCGGTTCATCGGGAGCTGCTCCAGACCGGAGTCACATCTGCTCAGGTCTTAATGTTTAGCACTAAATAAATATTTGTGCTATCATTTATCTTGGTGTTAGAAAATTCTGTATCATCGGTAATAGTGCTTTTAAGTGGATTATGTTATTGGTGTTTGCATAGCGTATTTGTGCAGGAGGATTGGTTCAGGTCGGCCTCCGGAGCAGCGTTGCTGCATGGCTTCGTGTCCTTCTGACTTGAAAGACCTGGATGTGGGTGCCAACTCGTCATGGAAACGGGTTCAAGGAGTGGGGTTTGCCCTTTAATTTGGAGGAGAAGGAGGAAGGAAAGAGGTTGAAGAGGCTGTGGGTGCTTTCCTTCCAAGAAATGGTCACAAATACGCTTGGTTGGGTTATCTTTGCTCGCTTCTTTAAAGGAGGAGAAGGCACTTAGAGAATCATAGAGGTCATTGAGGTTGGAAAAGACTCCTAAGATCAAGTGCAATGTCAACCCAGCCCCACCGTGGCCACCAAACCACGTCCCCAAGTGCCACATCCACATTGGTTTTGAACCCCTCCAGGGATGGGGACTCCACCACTGCCCTGGGCAGTCCCTGCCAGTCCCGGAGAACCCTTTTGGAAAGAAATTTTTCCTAATACCAAATCTAACACTCCCCTGGTGCAACTTGAGACCATTTGCAATAAGAAATCATGCAGAGACTGAGAATTTTCAGCATCTGCTCTGGGTTTTTGATGGAGACGACCTGTTAGGACGAGAAGTCCCAGGTGTTCAGCAGTCCCAAATTCCCTGCTTCTGATAAATGATGTAATTCCTCGCTGCATGCCAGAACTATCATATTTTTTTAAAAAATAGCATTTCCATACAGTAATCTTTGCATTTACGTCCAATATTTCTTCCTCCCTTCCCTTGGATGGGGCCGTTCCTCAGCTCTTGGATGGATCCGTTTAGGGACAGATCATTGAACTGGAAGCGTTTGCCAAGTAGGGGAGGGTCAGGTTCAGACCCAGTTCCTCCTTTAGAGCCCTTATTTTACGGTGAGAAAATTCATCAACTCTTTCTTGTGCTCAGAAGCTAAAATGAAAGGGATTCACACTTGTACTTGCGTGGACAGAGAAGAAAATGGCATGTTTTGGCCTGAATAAATAACATGTTGCAAACAGCTTGGAATTACTGTTTTTAGGGGTCAGCTTCTGTGGTCTCATAGCTTTTTTGTGTCACAGGAAAGCTTGAGATTGGAAAGCTGGAGGGCAGTTTTGCAAGACCATGATATTAATTATTAAGGCACTTACCTGTGTGGCCATCCTGCAGCTGGAAATGTGTGGGAATAGCTCAGAAGACAGCAAAATCCCCTTGAAAGAGCATTAGTAATGCATTTATGGTATGTTTTTATATCATTTATGTATTTATCTATTATTAATGTATACATTCTAAGTTTTTAGCATGTTTTGCTTTATCTCTTGCCTGGCGATGAACCCATAGTGCTTTGTGTGAATGGGGAGGGAAATGCTTGTTTCAACATCTTTGTGGAACAGCAGCACCTTTTCTGGGGCAAAAAAGTGTCCTGATGTTGTGGTTTAGGGCTGGACTGGCCACTAAACCCTGGCCAGACGCTCTCTGTGAACCCCTCTGCCCTCCCCAGAAGGGAAGAGAAAAGAGAAGGGAGAGAGACTTTACAGGTTGGAAAAGAAAACAACAGGTTTAATGAAACAATACTGCTGATACTACAGGATAATGATGTGAATAGGAAAATAATGAAATATCTACAGATATGTACAGATACAGATACAAAACCAATCTAAAATCCTCCCCCAAAGAGGCTCTGGGAGCACTGGAAAAGTCCCAGTGCGGCCCCAGCAGCAGTGGGAGCTG
>NW_010203280.1:2142-4924 GCF_000695765.1 Mesitornis unicolor
GATCCCTGGGCTTTGCACTGAGTGTGGCGTGTGTGGGATGCAATCCCTGGTTGGGCAGGTTTGGGTCTGTTCCCCCAAATCGGCACAGACACGGCCCCCATGGTGAGACAGTGGCCTTGTGATGATCACTCGTAGCAGTGCACACTGTCTGGAAAACCATGCTGCTGGTTTCAGCGAGTTCAGCCCCTGAGGAGAGACTGAACTGGAAAGTGAAATCACTGAATAGAAAATGAGTTCTGTTTAGCTCAAACCAGGACACTTGAGCACAGCACCAGCCTCCAGCAGCGCTTGGAAATCAGCTCCTGGTGACACAACCGGGGCTGTGGAGGTCTTGGCCCGAGGCTTGCGCAGAGCCCTTTGGCCTTGCATTTAGCAGAGAGAAGAGCCAACCTTGGTGGATGAATTAAGCAAAGCGATTAAGGGCGAGAAGCTCAATGAATGGGCACTGCAAAGTGCTTATTAAATGGGAAATTAATTTGCTGCAGTCGTCTGAACTCTGAGCACCTCACGGCTGAGGAGAACGCGATGCAACAAGAGGAAATGAAGAATTGCAGAAAGGTTTGGGTTGGAAGGGACCTTTAGAGGCCACCTAATCCACCCCCTGCCATGAGCCAGGGGCCTTGGTACCAGATCAGGGCTCTCAGAGCCCCGTCCAACCTGGCCTTGTATGTTCCCAGAGTTGGGGCATCCACCACCTCTCAGGGCAACGTGGGCCAGGGCCTCACCACCCTCAGCATAACAATTTCTTCCTTATATCCAGTGTGAATCTCCTCTCTTGGATTAAATCCATCTTGTCCTGTCGCTCCAAAGAGTGTGATGAGACACCATTGACATCTAGGGTATGTTCTTCACCTGTCAAGGCAGGAGACATTGAGATGATCATTGCTCTAAATAAAAACTATAGAAGTTATTACCCACTTTGAGTCTTTTTCCCCACAAGGAGAGGGTTCGTAAACTGGGAAGCATTAATAGGATCACTTCAGTGGATCCAGCCTGTACGTAAAGATTAGCGTTACAAAATCGCAGGCCTCTGTTCAGGAGTCCTTTTGTGAGCCCTCGTTTCCTATCGACGGCAGTTTGTTGTTAGCCAGGAAATTAAAGCAAATTCTCAGTTCCTGACCTCTGCTCCTGGAAGAGAGGTCTCTATCTTCGCTTAATCCTCGCTTAATTCTCCCATCATTAATGAAATATCCACTTGAGCCTGAGGCAAATGTTCTGTATTTCATCTGTTGACTCAAGTCCTTGGCCACGGTTACTTAGTGCGGGAGATTTAACAAATTACAGGCGTTTCTATTGGGTCTACCATTAGTAGGTTTTGCCTAACTATGAAGTTACTCATCCCTTGTCCCCTGTGTCCATCCCTTATTCCCTGTGCACATCCCTAATCCCGGTTCGCCCGATACAGTTGCGTGTTTCCTTGGGAATGGCTTTTTCTTGGGAGAAAATGATTTGCGCGTATCCCTTCTAAATGCCAAACGCATAAAGGTGAAGCCAGACGCTGTTTTTTCGATATTAAAAGAGATTTAACCTTCGTATTGGGCAAACTGGAAAGGAGAACCTCATCTCCCAGTGCTGGGAATAAAGAGAAGAAGCGGCCGGTTCCCAGATCGCATCCATAGGGACTCAGATCTGCACGAGGGGAGCTTTGGGAGCCATTTCCCATCTCTTTTTTTCCTTGGAGGATCAAGTCCTGCCCTGGCGGAGCCAAGGGAGCTTTAGGAGGAGGTCTCAGAGGAGGCTGCATGGAAAGCTCTCCTTTGGATCTCAATCCTTGCTTTTAGTAAACGGTATTTGCTCCACTTCTGCGGTTTGCTGCGGTTTGCCCAGCTCACCCCCTTCAGTTGCTATGAAATCTGGATTTTTATTGATCATCTCCACGTTGCCCCGTTCTTAGGGGAGAAAACGCCCCTGGTTTGTTGTGATGAGGTCTCTCCGACGTGAACTTTGCTCCCTTTCCCAATTTTGGCTCCCTTTCCCAATTTTGCCTCCCTGCTTGGATGGGTTTCCAGAGCTGGCACCATCAACTCGAAGATCACATCCCTACATGGAAACAAATACGAATATATCCCTGACATGAGTGCCTTTCGTGTATAGCCAAATCCTCCTAGCTGATCTCCATTTCTTCCCGTGAGCAGGTATTTATGAGCATATTAATGCTTACTAACACTTGATCAGCTGCAAAATAATCCTTACTTCTACGAGGGCACTCTCAGGGCATCTTAAGTTTAATTTCTGTCTGCTGGGACTGGATCTCTGGCTTCGTTCTCTATGGTTTTACCCATTATATTGCACGTCCTTAATGCCTGTGAAATTAATCTTGAGAAGGGACTGATAAGCGCTTGGAAACCTGGATTAGGACCATGAAAGTGTCTCCTAGATGCCAAAAGCTTCACCACCAAGTTTGTGGAGGACTTTTTGGGCTAATTTCTGTCCATTTTGGGATCTTCTAGCGAGAGCTGAAGGGAGAAGAAAGGCCAACTGCTGCTGAGCCAACTGGTGGTGTTGGTTACGTTGTGAAGTGAGAAGACCACCCTAAAAAGTACAACCACCTGAAAATGTACAACCACTCAACACAGAGAGGTGGTGGCCTCTGGGAATGGGTCTTTTGTGCTTAAAGGAGTGTGAATTTTTAACAGGGAGACCCAGTGAAAATATCAGGAGAATTGGGTGGGTATTGGAGGGAGAGGGGTGGATAACTGAGGGATGGAAAGGGAGCAACTTGTGACGTATTTTTATGTATATAACTCATGATCATAAGCCAGCAATGTGCCCTTGAGCCAAG
>NW_010203281.1:0-617 GCF_000695765.1 Mesitornis unicolor
GGAAGAAACAAGCTATACTTAGGCTTCTGCAAGCTTTAAGAACTTGCTCAGTTACAAGTAACTACTTAGCAAGTTAGGTAAGAAGCTGAGTATACGATGAAGACAACTGCAGTCTTACAATCATAGCAATCATTATCAGGAGGAAGTTACACAAATTCTTTACACAAATACAAAATATGTACAGTTCCTTTTACCATTAAAACTTACCTATTATAGTATCTGCCTCCCATCATAAACTGATTGTTTGACGTTGGACATATTTTAAAACGCTGAATATTTTCACTGGTCCGAAAATACAGTGAATAATCCCCAGGTGTATTATCCGAAGGCCTCACAAGAAAACTGCACACCTGACCAACTGAAAAGGTATCATAATAGCACTACTTTAGATCCTAGAGTTATATATGAGCCTTCATCTAAATCTATTTCTATGTAATTTAGAAGAAGAGTGCATTTGAAGAAATACAAAGTCTATAAGGTAAATTCCAGCAGCAATCTTGAAAGTAGCTGAACTAGTACTGAACTGCCAAAATCAGTGCAAAACGGTTTAGCTGTAGCTCACAACCTAGCCACCTCTTTGCCACCTCTTTACGAGAGCATACTGTTCTAATATTTAA
>NW_010203281.1:699-1117 GCF_000695765.1 Mesitornis unicolor
TTTTCTTTAGGTATATAAAAACATGTTCTCCACGGCATGTTGATGAAGAGATCAATAAATGAAATAATTACACATATATTAATTTTAAAAGTATTTCAATCAAAAGTTATTAAATTAACTGTACTTGAGAACATAATACTCATAGGCACACTAATTTTCTTTGAATATAGTATTTTACTGATGTAACAACAACAGGGCCTGGTCAGACTAAGGCACTCATAGATGTTCACACATAAAAGGAAGTTTTGCCACAGCTTAATGTGAGTAGGATCACTCTGTGCAATTTCAATCACAAATACAAGTACCTGTCATCAGTAAACTGTACGCCTCTTGTTTGGAGATCTTCCCATGGAACCATCTTAACAAAGATGAAGAGAAAAATTAGCCATGTGGTGACATCCAAGGTTCAGGCACCTAT
>NW_010203282.1:0-303 GCF_000695765.1 Mesitornis unicolor
ATTTGGGGTGCAGAGAAGGATTTGGGGTGCCCTGGGGGTGATGTTTGGGGTGTGTTGGAGCATTTGGGGTGCAGAGGGGGTATTTGGGGTGCCCTGAGGGGATATTTGGGGTGTGTTGGAGGATTTGAGGTGCCCTGGGGGGTTATTTGGGGTACATAGGGGGATTTGGGGTGCAGAGGAGGATTTGGGGTGCCCCCCGTCCCCCCCAGGCAGTTCCTGTGGAGTTTCCGGCTGCCGGGGGAGGCGCAGAAGATCGACCGGATGATGGAGGCCTTCGCCCAGCGCTACTGCCTCTGCAACCCC
>NW_010203283.1:0-659 GCF_000695765.1 Mesitornis unicolor
CCCTGGGACCCCTCCCCATCTCCCTGGGACCACCTCAGCACCTTGGGAACCCCTGGGACCTCCAGGTGTCCCCATTTTTTGGGGGTATATCCCCTTTTTGGGGTGGAATCCCCGTTCTTTTTGGGGTACCCTCATTTCTGGGGGTGTATCCCCATTCCTGGGGTCCCTCACGTTGTTGCGGGGGCCGTTGGGCTGCACCGGGTCCCTGTTTTGGGGATGTTCCCATTTTTTGGGGGTGGTATCCCCATTTTTTGAGGTAGAATCCCCGTTCTTTTTGGGGTATCCCCATTTTTTGGGGTAGAATCCCCATTCTTTTTGGGGTATCCCCATTTTTTGGGGTGGAATTCCCATTCTTATTGGGATATCCCCATTTTTGAGGGTGATATCCCCATTTTCTAGGGTAGAATCCCCATTCTTTTTAAGGTATCCCTATTTTTGGGGTAGAATCCCCATTCTTCTTGGGGTATCCCCATTTTTGGGGGTGGAATCCTCGTTCTTTTTAGGGTATCCCCATTTCTGGGGGTGGTATCCCCATTTTTTGGGGCAGAATCCCCGTTCTTTTTGGGGTACCCCCATTTCTGGGGGTGATATCCCCATTTTCTAGGGCAGAATCCCCATTCTTTTTGGGATATCCCCATTTTTGAGGTGAAATCCCCATT
>NW_010203284.1:0-9460 GCF_000695765.1 Mesitornis unicolor
ACTCCTAATATTCTGTGATTCTGTGAACCCCTTTCTCATTTTAAGAGGAATTTTTAAAAGCAAACAACAAAAGGATTTTGCAAGTTCGGAAGCTTGACTATAAATAAATGGCTATGGTAGCTAGTCAAATTAGAGAAACCAGCTGGGGAAAAAAATCTTATCAGTCACTGGAAGACAGAGTATAAATGGTTTGCTGTGGGTGCTCTTGTGTTCAGGTTGCTATTGCTCTCAGTACCCAGCTTGGTTTACCTTAGCACCATCCCCAGTAGCTTGTCTTGCTGTTGGCAGCAAATGCATGCAGATTGGTTTTGACCTATGTCTGCGTCCTGCTCCAGGATCTGGGATGAAGCACGAAAAAACCCCTTCAGTCACGCTCCTGATGTGGGAGAGGTTTCTGCCTGGTGCCACAGAAAGCTGGTGGCAACCTGGGGAGGGTGCAGGAAGGAATCATGGTGTGTGCTGGGGCTGGAGCACAGAGAAGGGAGAGAAACTGGAGACTGAATTACCAGCAGCCTTGGAGAGAGGTTTTTGTTGTCTGCTAGTGCTAAGCAGCACTGTACACAGGAGACAGCATCCGTTCCCAGTGACAGCCGCTTTCTGACATCCGTTACTATGAAGTAGTACATCTGGCTGTAGTAAGCAAGGAGATTTTATGCTTTTTGCTAGAAGGGATTGTTAAATTACAGAAGTCAAACGTCCTGTCAAATAGAGACTGAAGAACTATTACTAGTTTGATTATCATGAATGATGCAAGCCTTCCTTGAGCTTAGTTCATTGTTTATGCTGGAGTATATAAAGGTGATATATCCAACATACTTTGGTTATTAAAAATTACAGAATATTTGTATTACTGGTTTTCTCAGTCCATTATTTGGTATTTATTAGGCTTTTTGAACATAGGTTCTTTTTGACTGGTTGAGTGTCCTCCCAAAATACATTCAGCACTAAGAAGCACTGCATTAATATTTGCCTCTCCAGTAACGTCTCAGTCTTCTGTGTTACAAACTGAAGGCTACCTGCGTCTTTTCTTTTCAGAGCCAAGATTTCCTTCTGCACATGCCTCTTGGGAACAGTGGATCACAGCAGGAATCGGGAGGAGGAGGAAGAATAACTGTTGGTGCACAGACGGTACCTGCTGCAGATCTTAGCAATTCTTCTCCTTCAGACATAGCGTGCAACTGTGAGGCCTGTAATGAGCGCAGGTAGGAGCTGAATTCAACCTCAACAGCGTGGTGCCTGTAGTCAGACTGACAGCAATGTTGTAGCTCATTTGTTGATATATACTTAAACACTTTAAACAAACTATCTGACAGTAACAGTAACTTACGTATGGCAGCTTTTCTCCAATCTAATACCTTATTTTATGCATATACTTAATTTTAGGCTTTTCAAGGTGTATATTTTTCCTGAACATGCTTCAGACTAGTAAGAATCAGTACACCTATGTGATGTACAGAAAAAGAGTAATTATTTTTGTCATCATTTGCAGAGAGAATTCAGCAGAACCTGAACGCGAACCTCAGCAACTTCAAAATTACTGGTCAGAAGTAAGATACATGGTTCGGTGTATATATCGCCAAGCTGGAACCCCTTTGGCAGATGACCAAGACCAATCTTTGGTACCAGATAAAGAAGGAATGAAAGAGCTGGTGGATAGGTATAGCACTTTGAAGTATATCTATTAATTGTTAAGGGATTTTTAAAACTAGTTTTTAAGTTGTTTGGAATATTGCTTTTTGATAGAACATTATTTACCATCTGTAATTATGATTGTTTGAAATTATTGCCTCTCCACTAACAGAGAGAATTGACAGAACAGTCAATTCTATTTCATGCAGAATTTTCAAATACTGTGTTGAATGCGTGGGAAGCTATTAAATTTGTATGCTGTTTGCAATAGCATGATTAATCTATAATTATAGAAGGGTCCCAAAATCTTGTTCTTCAAAAGACTTTGAGATGATGATTATTAATAAGACACCATTTTTGGTGCCACACATGAAATCTTGCTTCTTACTATAGTTGTAATAGTTAGAAGAGACTTTAAAAGAAAAAAGGTAACACTGGCCATAGATCACTAGACAAGGCAGATTCTGAGAACTGCTTTCTCATTTCAGAAGCTGGAATTGTAGCTTTTCTAGGAGTGAAGTTGAATGTGTGCTCCATGAGATCCTCAGCTGTAGGCTTTTTTCCTTTTTGAGAAGAGTGGCTCTCCTTGAAGTGCTGTAGGAGGTTCATCGTGGCTTCTGTCTATCTGAATATGTGGTCAAGGAATAGTTGCTCTCCTTGGTTCTGTGCATGCTTAATATACAAAGGTCTGACAAACTGTAGTTCTTCCATTGATTTTCTAGCTGAAGCTAAATTCTGGCAAGGTAAAGAAACTTTTGAAGGTTTATAGTCATCTAGCGTTGCTCTTTATATGGCTTTACTGCTGAATCAGCCTTAATAGATAATTGAATAAGCTTATTGCACTCCTGTTATTCAAAAATAGTGCTTGGTTTGAACATGAGTTATGTAAATGTAGAATAATGTGGTATGCCTCCCTATTAGTGACACTTTAAGTGATCAAAACATGCAATGTAAGTTTTGAAATCAAGGATGCTTAAATGTTGTATAGTGCGTAGCTAATTGTAACTGGATCACAGCTAAAATGGTTGTTGATTTTTATGCAGTTTCTTTGATTGGAAAGAAAAAAAGGAAATTGGAACACATACTGCGTACCTTTCTTATGTACTTAAGAGCTTTGATTTCTCTAGAACTGTTTTTCACTTTTGAGAGAGATTCATAAAATACAAAGACAGAAGCAGAATCTCAGAGTAGGAGACCTTAAATGTGAATGTGATTATTTTTAATTTGAGTTCCTTATGGTCTCCAGAGTATGAAGTAGAATTAGGATACCGTGTTTGAGCAGACACCAGTGTGTCCAGTCTGTGGTGCTAATATAATGCAAAATTTTTTAGCAAAGCTAGTCACTATAGGTATTGAAAGGAATGAAAAACAAAACAGAAACAAAACCAACGAACCAAAACAAAAAAAAAATTCCAAACAAACCATGTAGGCACCATGCCAAAGATTATGCTGTGGCCAAGTAAATCTATGTTTAAAAGGCAGAAATTCCCAGTCCCGTGCTCAGCTCTGTTAGATGCAGCTGGCAAGAAATGGACTGTCTAGTCATCTTACTTGAAAATAAATGGTAGTGCCAAGTACTGTCCCGATTGTGTGTTGGAGCACTTTGTGGCAACATGATAGCACTCTATTTTGTGAACAGTGAGAGAAGAGCATGGAATAGATAGCAGCAGACTTCTATTCATCTCTTAAGTACTTATCCCTTTCTCCTTTCCTGCTTCTCTGTGCTTTAAAAACCCTGAGACTAGCGCTTAAACTTTATGCACAGGACTTTAGATAGTACCATTTCGTTCTAAAGTGCTTCAAAGCAGCCATTATGTTCACTTTTCTTCTGTGTAAGGTGGTTCAAACCCATGTCTCACTTCCAGGAGAGTGTCAGACCTAGCCAGCTGTAGGCTGTCCTTGGCAGGAAGCCCTGACACTCTTTGAAGCTGTGTCTTACAGTGACAGCTCTTGCAGCTATTGAGTGACTGCGTAGTGTGTATGGAAGGCAGTATGGTTCTGGAGCTTCAGTGTTAGTCTGCCTCCCTGGGAAAAATGAGTCCCAAATTCTGGTCCCTATTCTAGATTTAAGAAATAAATACACTAATCATTTGTAATGATTGCAGCTTAAGTGCTATCATAGTAGAGTGCCTTAAGTCGTGTTCCTTGAAGAACAATCTTTATGGCCCTGTGAATCCCATGCCTCTGCTATGCAGTGGCACAACATTATTAAAAGATGCAAAAAAGGTCCTTGTACAGCAGATCTGCAACTTGAGGTAAGAAACTGTCAATGAAGATGAGAAGGAGTTTTGTGAGTGAGTGTTTTAAAACCTTGGCAATTGTATGAAATGTCGTCTTTCAGTTCAGCTCCACAACAGAACGGTCCCCCAAAGCAGTCACCAAGTCCAGTCTGGTTAGTGTGCATTTAGATACGTTCTGGCTGCTTAACAGGTCAGACTTCTTCAATGGCTTGAAATAAAGGCCTGTCCTTCTACTGGATATTAATAGGGCCTATGTCTGGCTGTTCCAACTGGGACATTTATTAGGGCTGCATATTAAAACATGGAGAAGTTGTAAAGAAGCTTGTCTGAAGACTCCAGGTGTCTATGCAGATTGGGTAAAGGTTTTTTTTAGCTCACAAGTTGGAGTTAAATACTTGGGTCCTATATTAATTTGTTTCTCGGATATGCAAGCATCCTAGTCCTAACCTACACAGGATCTGTTCCAATGTGTAAAAGTAGGGATCTGGACTGTGTTGTCCCAGATTTAAGGTAGTTCTGTAAACCCTAGCCACTGTTTCTTTTTGATGATTATGATAATGGTAACTGGTAAATATTTTTAGGAAAGTAAAAATTGTTGGTTACATGCATATTTTTTTTTGTCACAAACATTCTAAAACTACAGGCTTTGTGAAAGAGATCCGTATCAGCTTTACCAACGGTTGGAACAGCAAGCTAGAGAATACGTGCTTGAAATGAAGGTTCGACTGCTCAGGCACTTGTCACTGGGATCTAAAGTTGCATCAACATTAGCAATACAAGGGCCACCACAGGCACATCAGTTCATCTCACTCCTACTTGAAGAATACAGTGCACTCTGTCAGGCAGCATGTACAATCAGCGCCTTTCTAGTTACTCTGGTAAGACTCAAAAAATGACACATACGTTTCTACTTGCTAGGGGTAATGCTAGCAGAGCTGTTCTGGGCTCTTTCAGGTTTGTAAAGTGTGAGGTTTTTTGTCTGTGCATGCTTGGAGACAGGGATGTTTTAAAAATGCAAATTTAATTCTTTAGAAATGTAGAATAGGCATCTCTTACAGTGGATTAAAGAAATTGCCATTTATTTATAAAGAAAAAGGTAGGATGCTCTTTGTGGCACTTATTCTGAAACTAATGTCTAAGCAGATCTACAGAATCTGCCTTTGAAGAAGTGTGAAACACTTCTGTTAATCTTTATGGTCTCTTGACAACAAGGACACAAACTTTTATGTGTAGCACTAACTTAGATTGTTTCAATGTTCATTTTTTCACTTGTAAGCAAGAATAGCTGCTTGGAAAGAAGAGCTCCTGCCTCAGAACTAATCTGCTATTTTATTTGTTGTTTATAAAGTTCTTGTTCTTTCCTAAATGCTTATTATGTTAACTGGTTTTGATGTTAGACTTGGGATTACATTGTCATATAGAAAGCAAGCAGTAGCCTTAAAAATTTCCTCTTGAGTAACTGTCCATCAAGAGTGAGTAATACAGTAAACAAATTCTGGAGCTCTCTTTAAGGATTGAGGAGGTTATTCATCCTGTTTCATTATTAATCCTTTCCTGTACATCTTTTGTTAATGTCTTTATCCTGTACATCCGTTTTCTTGTGTAAACTTAGTGCAAGCAGGAAAAAAAAAGTGGGTAAACTGGTAAATTTGGGGGTTATTGCCAGTTAGCTGAAAGTGACTGTCTGTGTATATATAGAGAAGAAAAGAGTAGGCAGTAAAAAGGTAATGATGGCCACAGGTGAGAAGGCTATAAAATGGAGGGGAAGGAAGCAGTGTGTCGTGACTGATCGGTCTGATAGTAAAATTGAATTGGCAAAATAGGAAGAGGTTTCTTAATAGAAACTAAAGCATATCTGATGCTTGCTTTTGTTGTCAGTGCTCTGTACTTGCTGTCATCTGTATCGGCTTCCTCAGCTTTGTCACTTAAATACAGATGTGAGGTCACTGCCATCGCCTGTTTATTGGCTTGGCTGCTTTTAGTAGTTATAAAGTCTCTAACAAGGTGCCCGAGAGAAGATTGCTCTTCAGCTTGATTTGCATTGGAACTGAGAAATTTGTTCAGCTGAAAAGCTGCACTGTACAAATTATAGTACAAATGCTAGCTTTCTCAAGGTAGATCCACCAAAAATGAACCCATTAGTGTCAGAATTACATAGCTGATCAGAAAAAAATACTTTCATGTTAATTTTTCCGCCCCTGCTTATTTTTGTAAACTAGTAATCATGAAAACTTAGCAGGTATGAGAGACGGAGATAAGGACCATGAAGAGACCGAAGATGCTTAAACCCCCTGAATTACCCCTTTTCTGACAAAATTCAAAATAAAATAAAATTCCTATTCTCTTTTAAAAAATAAAGCAAAGACCACAAAATTCCCCCAGATTTTTCTTGTCCTTTTCCCTCTGCAGCCCAGTATGTACTGAAAACTTTCTACTTAGCTGTGACATTCAGAAACTCAAATGTGATAGGATACTGTCTCATACATTTCCTAGATTTATTAAATAGCTATTTTTTTTAAATGGCGTAGTATGTCATAGCTTTCAGTACAGGTGGTAGGGTCACCAGCCTTTTCAGTGTGCATGGTGGGTTTCTCTCGAGATACCAGTGCACTATGGAAGAAGGAATCTTTTCAGCTGAAATACATACAAGGCAGTCAAGATCTCTAAACTTAGTGCAGCCTTCCTTTAAAGGTAAAACCTTTGTACATAGCGTGCTGCACAAAGGCATATAATGCCTTGAACCTCCACCTGTGAGGAACTAATTTCTCAATAAAACTATGAACAGTTGTTCTTCCTAACTAGCAAAGTTCAAGAGCAGGAACTAAAGCCTTGTGCACCACCAGGGAATGACAGATTATACTGAGAGCGAGCTGGGAAGACTGTGGTCAGTGAAGAAGAGCCCTTGAGTACAAAGTAGAGCAGACGAGAAGGAAAAATTTACCTGGTAGTTTGTTGTGAGAAATATTGTACTCTGCACAATTTGATACAGAAAATTTTGTAGATAAGTGTTGACCATGTGTTCACAGCACAGTGTGGACATTGCTTAGGAAACAGACCTTTCTCATTGTTGACTCTTGAGAAATAATTAGCAATTTATTGGATATTATGTCTTCAAAATGTTTAAAATTTTGAAGTGAAAGGGTACAGGTGTCTTGTGTAACTCAAAAAAACCCACCCACTCTTCTTAAATAATAATAGAGCTCCAAACTTGATTCTTTTTTTGAATACTGATAGTCTCACGTTTAGGTCTGCTATAAATATGTATTTGTTTTTTAACCCACTATACTTTGAAATTCCGGAGTATTCTGGTGTTTCTGTGTACTTGAGGTTGCAGTGCATTGGGTCACTTGGGGGTCTGATAGCCAGAACACATGCATTTAATTTCGTCCTGGTATAGAAAACTGGTGTACTGCTGACAATATGTGGGAAAACTTACTGACTTGAAAAAAAACTATACCTGTCTTTGATAATAATAGAGTTAAGTTTTAGGCCTTGAAGTTATGTACAACTATATGTTAACCTCAAAGTGAAAATCCATTCTGCTTTCTGGAGAGGCTGGTAGTCTCTCATCTGTTTAGAAAACTTCATTTTTGAAGCTGTACTTGAGAGAACTGTTTACTTGATTTATGTCAGTTTTGAATAAAGATTGTAGCTTGCCATCATGTATGAGTGTTATTAAATAAGTTCAAAGAACCGAAAAAAAATCGGGTAGACAATTGTTTGACTAGATAACCTGAGAATAACTGGTTCAAATCATAAAACACATCTTTTAGTGCAGAAATTACTGGAAGCAACATAGTCTGACTTCTTTTTTTTCCCCTAATCCATGATAATTCAGAAAAACAAGGAATGAAGCTATGGTTATTTCAGTCATTAGAGATTTGCTTGAATTCTGAGTTTCTGCGTATTAAAACTGTAAAATCTGAGCTGGATAAGTTGGATCTAGTTGGAAACTAGATTTTTTTAAAAATAATTCTTTCCTTAGATTTTTGTTTCTTATATTTTCTAACCCTGGCTTGTTTCTGGTTGTTTTTTTTGTTATAGGAAAATGAACATTTAAAGAAATTTCAGGTGACATGGGAATTGCACAATAAGCATCTGTTTGAAAATCTGGTATTTTCTGAGCCACTCCTGCAGAATAGCTTGGCAACGTTGGTGTCACAGCTAAGGTAGAGTTAAACTTTTCTTTTATAATTTAAAAGAGAAATCAAAGCCCATGTTTGGAACCACAGCATTTAAAAAAAACATCTTTGCTTCTACAATTTAATAGGTAAAGTTCCTTGTTGATCTGTCTTGAAAACAGTATTGTTGGTTGAGCAGGCTGCTATCATAACTTGCTTCTCGGAAGAATTGCTGCCCTAATCTGCTTGCTTGTAGGTTACCTGGTAAAAGGACAGCATCCTATGGAAATGCTGATGTTCCGACTGAATAGCACTGATTTCATTCCATGGGCATTGCTGCTGTCTTTACAGCTCTACAAGTGAAATAAAGCCACAGTGCACAAATAACTTTGGAGTTTTATGCAATGTTTTCATTGGAGAAAGCAAAAGAAACAAAATCTCTTGCTGTGTGCTTGTAGGTCTGTCACAGCGTGTTTTCTGGCTTTCAAACGTATACTTTGTTAGCAAGTTTGCTCTGCTTGTAATTTGTGTACCTGCAAAGCGTTTGGGTTTTTTTAGGGAACAGGTGTTAACTCATAAGAACTTTATTCTTTATCCTAAATCCAAACATTTTTAAGGTACATTCATGGATGGTTTGTGTTGACCTCTCAATCTTGCTTCTGGTGAGAAGACATATATGTTCTGTGTACTAAAGGTATTGTCTTAGGTGTTTTTCCATGCTACAAGACCAGTTTAAATTTGTCACAAGAGATATTCTTCACAGTGAATATAAAGAAATTTCTGATGTGTTCTCCTTTTGCTAGCAGGTATTAGAAAAGAAAGAAGAAAAGGCAAGAAAGCTTAATTTGTCACTAGGCTCAGAGGAAGTCTAAGGTCCCTCAGAATAACTTGTCTAATTGGTTTGCTTGAAACTGGGTTGGTACTGCAAGTTTGAGGGGTTTTTTTATTTGTGTTTTTTTTCTCCTCCAGGCAGGTAATTCAGTTGCTGTGTTCAGTGGCATGTTGTTTCATCACATGTTTTCCCAGTTATCTGTGTTTGACTTCCCAGTACCACTGTCACTGACACTGCACACAGTCATCTCTGTGCTTTCTGACCAGGCTTCTCTGCATCTCTTACTTCAGCAATCTTGCCTGTATCAAGACTCTCTATATTGGCTTTGTCTCCAGAGATGCAGATGGTCTTAGTGAAGCTTATGGTCATTTCTTAACAAAAGCATTGGTCTGTTTGCATTTGCCTGTTGTTCTCAAGTGTTGCTGCAGTTGAAGACTGAGCAACAGAAGGTGTTTCTCTGCAGAACTTCACTGTGATGACAGCTACTTGCAAGGCTTGAAGATAATGAAGTCAGAATCTCTTTCTGTGGGAATTTATTTTCCAGTGCATCAGTGTTCACTAGATAGCTTTAAGGGTGTTTCACATAAACTGTGGTTTTGTCTAGACTGGTTCAGATGAGCTTTTTTGAAATGAGCGGT
>NW_010203284.1:9491-41337 GCF_000695765.1 Mesitornis unicolor
CCGTTCCATGATTTCTAGTTTATGTAGTTTGCCTTGTTTTTCTTTGGTGAACAGAGATTACTTCTGTTTTTGTGGACTCCCAGGACTGAGTTTTCTGAGCCTTGAAGTAAGAGATTTAGGTAGCCTTCTGTGAAACTTTTCTGGAGGATAATTCCATTGGGAATTGGTGGAGGAATGTTCCATCAGAGAGGCCTCACATGGAGAAGCAGGGATCAGCCTAGTCCCGAGATCATTTGGTCAGTAGAAAATAATTTGCATGCAGTAGAGAAGGTATTGCTAGAGTTTCTTTAAAAACGAACATTGGCATTCATTGTTTTCTCTTCCTGAAGAAAAAACATTAAAGGCATTTTGGCATCTCAGCTTCACTTAAATTTTGAGTGTTCACCCTTTCACTCATCCCTTATTTGCATTACTAAATCTTTTGTGCATCTCTGGCTTTTTCAAAATAGTTCCAAGGATGCCTATCAGATGTCAGACTAGAAAAGATGTTCACTTAGGGATGTTTAAACATAGCAGACTTGTGGAGGTGGAGGTTACTAGCTAATATGAGATCAGCTGTGTCAGTATTTCCCAGGACTGTTCCATCTACTCAGGGTGAACTACCAGGATCTTAATGTGTTGTATCTTGTTCTGCTGCCTGGTCAACACCTCTGCTTTGTTTAGGAGCACACTCAGTTGTGCAACCTGCAAACCAGCTGTGAGAGCTGGCCGTGTGCTTACCAAGAGTTAGTTTACTCTAGAAACAGGGTTTCTACATCAGACAGAGCATTTCATAAAGCTTTATTTTCATAAGTATCTAAGGAAATCCTGTCCTTTCATAGGTGAGTGAATAGTACTTCCTGATGAAGGTGTCTATATGAGAAGTTTCTTAAAGGTTAAATATATTTCTTGGGTTAAGATGGTTTTGATTACCTGCAGCCACTGGCACGCTTGCCTCCTAATTCAACAGGCTGCTTTACTGGGTCTTGGTAATGAAGTAACGAACTGGTACCTGGGACTTTTCTGTTCTGTTTGCTTTCCCTGTATGGGATGGGACAGTGTTCAGGGTATGTGCACAGCTTCAGTTACGTGCTGTTGGCCAAAAATTTCTGGGTTCCTGATCAAGGTACACAGCCATACAGTAGAATCAATGTTGACGGGTATGCCTTGGAAGATTTAGTTACTGTGAAGTAAGCAATTCTTGTTAAGTTTTGTGTGTGTGTGATGCTTTTTTATTACTCTTTTTACTGCAGTCCAGGAATACATTCCACCTCTGTTTGCAGGACTGAAATATTACTCAGATTGTTGCTTTGTGCTTGCCTTGGGGGATGAAAGTGTATTTACTATTAGCATGTTACCTCTACTCAAAAGTCACAATAAAATTGAAAGCGTAAATGCTGTTGCATTGCTAATACAATTTTTTTTAAAAAATGTCTTTCGCTTCTAACATGAGGGTGTATTTTAAAAGGGATTTTGTGCACAACTGATGTTTGCAAGAGTAGTACTACTCAGCAGCAGTTATGACAAATTCTTGGCTTCTGTCCAGTAGGGATCAGAATTTCATGTAATTGCATAACACCAGAAACACAGGGTTCAAGAGAAGTAGTAAATCATGACCTAGTAACAGGAATTGACAGTTTGCACTGATAGTGAGGAAATGTTGTGTCCTTAAGTCACCATATCCCTTTAAACAGGTTTTTGTACCCTACCATGCATGGACTTCCAAGGTTTTTAATGTGCAGAATTGTTTATGTATCCTTCTCAAGTGGTTGTGTTGCAGGTTCTGGAGAGAAAAACAAAATAAGCAAACTGGAATTTATTGGTAAAGTCATGCCAACAGCTGTAACTTAATGCTGAGTTGTCTGTTTGCTCAGCTCTTCATTATACTTAATTGCCACGTTAAAATTAAGGGCTCAGTTCTTTGCCAGATGATAGGCAGGACTGTAATCTTTGGTTGAGTTAGCATCCTTTTACAGTGGAAATCTTTATAACAAACCTCCTTGAAATGCTGGAAATGGGCTTAAATGTCAAGTTTTGAGATGCTCGACTTTTGGGTTTTGGCACTGGCTTTGACCACACAACCTCTGAGACTGATTAAATACAACCAGTTTCCTCTTAATTATTAAGTAGGATAAATGTTGAAAAGCTTCAGTTTATTTGTGCCAGTGTACAGGTCATTATAATTCAATTAGCTTTAAACACACATTATCTAAAAGAGAATTTAGTCTTTTTATTTATTTCTGAAGTCAAGATTTTCAGAGTTTGCTTATTTTACTTAAAAATCATTGTGATTATGCGCTCTGATCAGTTTTTAAAGGCATTTGCAGTGCAAAACTGTAGTAGTAGAAAGGAAGGTAAATCTGTTTCCTATTTCTGGGGCTCCTTACGGAGACAGTCCTCAGTGAACGGCATAACCACATTTTGAGCTCCACGCTGCTCCAGCAATAGTAGCTAACTTCATGCAACCAAATTCTCTCACTTGCCTCATTCTACAGCACTTTTCCCAGCTGGAACTCCACTCGTGTAGTAATCATTTTAGCATTGATCGTGGAAGTTCTGATTAACAAGCTTCTGTCTCTTTTACTATACAGCTCTTCAGTAAGTAGTCAACGTGTATATTTAGCACACGAATTTGGAAGGATAAATATATCAAGCAACAAAATTTGAATAAATATGGCTCAGTAGGTTTGACATCTGGTTGCTTGTGGGAAAGAGGCTCTAGAAATGTTGCACTTCCCACACTCTTGCTATTGTTGGTTACAGAACATTGGAACAAGCAGTTGTTGGGTATTTTTTGAAAAATGACTAAAAATACACTTTTTTAGGGATACAAGCAGCTATGTGGGCCTAGGTGTATCAATAACTGCACTTTAACAACACTTTTTGGCTGGCAGAACTTAAAAGCGTGATATTTCAGTGAAATGTCTCTTCTATAACAAGTGCTATTTGAACTTTTAGGCTTGGAACAACACACGATTCCTGTAGTGAAGATATGTATAGTACCTTGCTGCAAAGGTATCATCAGCTGGAACAGGAAATGGGTCAAGTTGCTGAAGCATGGCTTGAGTGCCAGAAAAGGATAGATGATTATGTTGATGAGCAGGTAAGAATCATGTCAAGTCTCAAGACTATGTAGAGAGCAGTCTGTGAAAGGCTGTGTCTCCGCTGAAGAGTTTTCTTGGTATTTTTATCCAGAGCTTTGAAACAACAGAATGTGGTTTTTTTTTCATTGATGTCAGTCTTTCGGAACAGAAAAGATCACTAACATACTAATATGTTATAGAAGCATCTTCAAATTGTAGAAGCAGATTGTTGTGTCGTTGTTTGGTGATGGTCTTGAATCTTTTTTTGATTACTTCAGCCTGTAAATTACCTATAGCACAGTAACCTGAAACTTTCTTTTCTAGACATCACTGGCAAAAGGAAAAAAATCTACACACCACCCTAGAAAAACCCCTAAGCTTCCAAAATAATAATTGCACTAAATGAAATTCAGAGGAAGAGATTGCTTTTAAAAATTACTGCATGTTGCGTAGTGTGGTGATGACCTTTGTACAGCTGTCAAAATCGGAACTCCAGAGTCTCACTGCAAAAACATTTGAGACCTCTGAAGTTATCCTTTTTCACTAAATACACATTCTGATAGCTGGTTCTTCTGAGTCTGTGCTGTGTTTCAGAAAATAATCACATTATGCTGACTCCTACGTTGTCAAGAAAATTAATTTTCAGAAAAATAGCTGTTTATTTTGCAAGTGGTTGGTTGTACTCTTCCAGAATTGCTCATGTGCTTTTTGTCTCATGTTCAAAGAACTTTATTTTTTAAAAACAACTCAGGATAAGGCTTTGAGTACTGTTCAGTTCAATCTCAAGTATACAAGAAGAAAGAATGTATTGAAATAACTGAAGATACAGAATTTTATAGGATTTTTCCTGTATTTTGGAGTTTTATGAGCATTAGGATTATGGAGATCCAGTTTGAGGTTTAGTAATGCTATGTTACTCCTATAGGTAACAACCATATTTTAAAGTCTTAGAGTACACTGTAAATGCCCTTCAGATGCTGTTTCCTGTGGTGAAGATTTAAGTGAAATTTACTATTAATTCCAGTACCTTCAAGATGGAGACAGGACATAACTAACTTTATTTTTAGAGATTGTTTTATATCTGGACCCTGCATCTGTGAGCTATCAGTTACGAAGTTTTCTCATGGCCTGGCTGCTCTTGTGCACCTAAATATTTGATTGCAGCTCAGAAAAAATTCGTCATTTCTCATTTCGTGCTACTAGAAGTCATTTTTTCCATGGTGTCAGGATGTCATGACTGTCTGATACTGCCTCTCCAATAAGAAAGGGAACCCACTTCAGTTCTCATCATTCACTTATTTTTCCAAAAGATGGATTTTCTTCTGTAGAGTCACGTTCATATCAGACTTTTGACTGTTTGATCTGCACTACTTCAAAATCAACTCTTAACTGATTTTTCTGTACTTTTCTATCAAGGGACCATGCAACTGCCACAACTGCTGTTATACTTTTTTTTTTTCTGCTCAGTGAAGCCTGTATCCTGGTGCAAACAGAAACCCTTCTCCTGTTTGGGGAAGCTTAATAGGATGATTTATTATTTCCTAATGTCCAAAAAAAGCTGCAAGAGGAATGTATAGGGGAAACAATTCAGAAACTTAAACCATCAAATTTTAAGGGACATACTGATATTAATATTCATATTTATATGTATCATTATAAAAAATGCATCATTCAGTATGACCATCTTGCCTGAAATTGCAATGATATTTTTGTCAACAAGGTAGAAATCAGAAAGCCTGGCTACTATGGAAACTGGACCTTAACAGTTAATGCATGTTTATTTGCTGCCTCTTGGCTTAACAAATTTGTGAGTCTTTATTACTAGTGTATCGAACTAGCAACCAGACCATCACAGAGGAAAACCTAAGAATGGTCCTCATTTATCTACTGTGGAACCATATCCAAAATTTTAGACAGGGCATCAGCAGAGATAATTAACGGACCTTCCACTGTGGTATGTTGTGTTAATTTTTCTTGGGAAGAGGGAACAGCTTTTACAAGCAATATTAATACTACTTTTTTTTAGAGACTGGATAAAGCAGTTGTGTCATGCACAGACGTGGAACTATACCATGTGTGAACACTGATAAAATTTAGAATAAGGAATTGCTCATGTCAGCACCTACATGCATCCCATGTTAAAACCTGAGGAAGATGTTATGGGTATCTGGAATACAGGAGAGTTTAATGTATGCAGCTTGTACCTCCTGATCCTGTAGTTCTTACCGAATTTAGACTACACTTAACTCAGGGGATCTTAAATGTATCTGAGTCATTCCCGTAAGCAACGGTTACATAGTCATATATACTTCATGTGAAGGTGTTTCCTGTTTGGGGTTTTTCTTGTTGCTTGCTTGGTTGGCTTTTTAGTCCCGGTAAACTTAATAGAAAAAACATACAGGCACAATTGTTTTTTGTTTTTATGGTGGCTGTATAAATAATTCCTGGCTGCCAAGAGTTTTCTGATAAAAGGATTTATTTTTATTCTTTCTAATGAAACAGACTAAGAAAATAGGTTAGATTCACAAGTAGAATTTGGACTGCTCAAATGGACTATTCACGCTTGATACAGAGTTTTAAGATTTGGAGGCAACAAGCATCCTGTGATGTATGTGTGAACATCAGGGTTCTCCCAGGTGATCTAGTGGTATATGTCAGTTCTGACCGAACTGCTAGTTTTGTTTCATGATAAAATCTATTTCAGAATGGAAAAAATACTTGTTCACCTGCCTGTCTCACTTAACCATGTCTTGTCTGATGGATTTCAAATACTTTTTAGCCTCAAACAGGGAGGAAGGAAGAGGGTGGCAGTGGACCTCTCTTCTCTATTGGGCAGCAGTGGTAGCATATTCGCTGCAGATGTACAAGGCTGAAGTGTAAATTTTCCTTCTGATAGCATTTAATTTATCACCCACACCCTAGCAGAATTCTTGGGTGTGAATCATGTGGTTTGTATTGCAGCTGCTTTGCTCTGCTGAAATGAGTATTCACTGGGGAAAAGAAACAGGGGAGAGATTTCCTATTATTTATGGAATTAATAACTTAAGATACTTGCAGACATGGGTTGTTGGAAAGGCTGTGAAGTTGTAAGTCAGAAAACTTCAGCTTCAGCCCCTGTTTCCTCAAGAGTACCAAGACTTAAACTGTGCTGTTTTCTTTGACAGTTTCTTGGCAGGCTTGAGTAGGCAGCTCCCAGTTAATGCACTGGCTGTTTTAAACGTCATTCTTTGGCATTGAAGTCTTCTCTTATAATGTATAGTGAATGTAAGTGCCTGTCTTTGACAGTGAGGATTCTGCTAGATAGCAGGGCACCTAAACCAGGGAGTGCTGGTGTGTTTAAGTACAGCTTAAGGGTGCCCAGAAGCTGATGGTACAGCCAGGATGAAATTTCCAATGGTGTTGGTCACAAGCTCAACAGTACCTTTCAGTGTCTCTAAGAAATGGTACCAGTGGTTCAAGAATATTTCATACATGTTATTTTTTTTCTTTAAAAAAGCCACACATGTGCATGATAAACTCATTTTTTGTTAATGCGACCTCACTGGAGCAGGGGAAATCAAAACCCACAGTAGTAATTACAATTATGTGCTGCTGATTGTTTCAGAAATTCATTAGGCAAAACTTTACCACTTAATACCATTTCAAATCCCCAGCTTAGAGTTTCATTTTCACAAGTTAAATAATGATATTAACAGTAATACACTTTCGTTAGTAGTAAGACTTTTTAAAATTTTCATCAAGTATTGATTTCTAGATTTATGCTACTGAATATTTTTTTTAAAAAGCTTGCTAGTGGTATAACCTACTGGACTTTGACTCACTGACATATCTCTACAAAGTAATTTGTTCTATTCTATAAAGTGGTAGATTTTTCTAATGAAAACAGGAGCTGTAAAAGATAATGTAAACAGTTGGTTTTCCTCATTGATGGAGTAATGCTCTTAAAATGCTGTAAGGTACAACAGGAGAAGCTTTATTCTTGCGTTTTGCTGTATTAAATTATGTGGAAGGTTTTGCATTTTGTCAGAGTAAATTTATTTACTAAATCAGGAAAACATAATTTGTATACAAAAGGTTATGGGCTGTATGTGCATTTATGGTGATGTGATTCAGACTAATTATGAAGTATTTTTCCAGCCTTAGATAAATCGTGGACATGAATTACATTGAGGAATCAAAGTGGTAAATAGTGTTAGTCTAGGTCACCGCTTAATTTTGTTTACTCTTCTAATTTTTTTGACTCTTTGATTGCATGGTTAGTTCCACATGTGTTACATCTGAGTTTGTACTTGAGCCTGTGTTAAGTCCTTGCTGAAAATCCTGTATCTCTAAATTTGAATGGATTTTAATGTATCTGAGATACTGAGGATTTAATTCCAATTGAAAATGCTATGAAAATACTTAATGAAAAGAAATATTAATATAAGGAATAACAGTGGAAAATTACGACTGGAAAGTAGTGAAAAGAATGTAAAATCTTATGTTTAAGTGACTCAAAGGATTAGCAAATAAAATACACTTCCTATTGGCTAAGTATGTAAATACTTTCAAAATAGTATAGACAAGCTAGGTTTAATGAAACCGATGGACTAATTGACAGCAGTGTAGATTTTCTATGATTAAATCAATGAGTTTTCCTTAAATTCTGTTTTAGATGGCAATGAAAACAAAACAGCGCATGCTAAAGGAAGACTGGGAATTTTTTAAACAGAGGCGTTTTATTGAAGAGCAGGTAGGATTTTTTTTATACCATCCTAAGTTATACTAATGCTTCATATATATTTATAAGACACAAATGTACGAGTTTAGTATATTGTACTAGTTCTGTTGTGATCTGATTCTGCAGCTGTGTCAGGCTGAATTTGGTCAGCTAAAGTAGTTTTTGATGCCTTCGAGTGGGATTCAGAACAGCCAATACATTGAGCATGGAGCTGCCTTGACGTACACGATGGGGAATATTGTGTTCAAGAGTTTAACCTATTCCACTGTGTGTGCAGAGCTGGGGAGTGTGAGCCACGGTAGCTGGGCTGATGGTTGTATCTGTTACAACTCTGGAGGTGGCTCCTACATCTGTTTTGTGGGGAAAAGGCTAAGCAGAACTATCTGCCTGTTTTTAGGCTGTAGTCAGAGAGGGGCTAGTAGAAGTCCCTACCTTATTATAAAACTATCTGCTCTTCAAGATGCAGTACTCTCTTCTGTAGCCTCAAAGTATTCGAGTGTGTGTCATGTTCTCCAGAAGAGTACAATGTGACTTGGCTAGAGTCAAAGACTGTATGGGGAACCTTTCTGTTCCTGTACCACTGTGCAGGAAGAAATGCTAGTCATGGGCCAGAGAAAGAGAGAGTATGACAGTACATTTTAATAAACTTAAACTTAAGCTTAAATTGGCAATGTCTCAAAGCAGTCATCAGTAAGTATATTTTCCTATAAGGAGTATAAGCCTGTGTTAACCATGTCTTTAGAACATCTGGTATACAGGGCTCCTCAGAGGACTTGAGGAAGAATCCTCTTTTTCCTTGATCCTAATTGGACTTAAGTGAACTGTAAGCCCATGGCTGCTTAGGTA
The DNA here is from genome assembly GCF_000695765.1 of Mesitornis unicolor. Classification (NCBI taxonomy): domain Eukaryota; kingdom Metazoa; phylum Chordata; class Aves; order Mesitornithiformes; family Mesitornithidae; genus Mesitornis; species Mesitornis unicolor. The sequence continues at coordinate 18,120 of NW_010203284.1, forward strand.
AGGATCAGATCTGGGCATCTACAGAAGTGGAAGCTTAGACACATCCTCGTTTAACCTAAGGTTTGTAGGTATCTAATGAAATTAGGTGCTTTCAGGATTAGGTCTGTGCCAAGTGGAAGTTATTTGGGTTGTATTTTTTTACTAATACAGTCAAGTCCTGTTTTGGACAGCTACTTCATTCCTTGAATCTATCCTGTTGTGGCTACAGAGTTAGTCATAATTATTTTTTTTGCAAGCTAAGGGTGAGTTTGCCTTCTCTCTCCACTTGTCAGCAGTGTCCTTTTGTGCATACCATGAAACAAGACAAGAACTGCTCAAGTTCAGAATGCATCAGCAGAAATACCATTCAAGAGGCATACACAAATGAGTCAAGGAAATGGATTTGACCACTTTACTATTTTGTAGTAGAAATGTACTTTCTTTGAAGAGTTTCAGTGCCAAATGCTTGTTGATTGTAACTTTGAACTTCTTCCCTTTTTTCACTCATGATCGAAACACCACCTTCATGAAATTATTTGGAATTATTCTACTTTTGCCCAAAGAACCCTTTTTGATTATGTAATTTGTTAATCATGATGTGCCATTGAATTGTTAATGGAAAGACTTGCGCTGCTAAAACACTGCCTTTATAATTTACTTCAGCTTAATAACAAGAAAGCACTAGCTGGGGAGAACAACTTCACAGACACAATGAGACACATGCTGTCATCACGTTTGAGCATGCCTGACTGTCCCAACTGTAATTATAGAAGAAGGTGAGCTGATGTTTTTCATATGAAATCATAATAAATAAATAATTACTTGTTCAGGGAAAAAGGAAATACATTATTGAAACAAAGAGTATGGTTACTTTAAATGAATGCTACTTAAACAAGGTTATGAAAATCTGCACTCTTAATTCTTGAACAGATGTACTTGCGATGACTGCAGCCTTTCACACATATTAACGTGTGGCATCATGGATTCTCCTCTAACGGATGATATCCACATTAACCAGTTACCACTGCAAATAGATTCTGCACCGGATTACCTGTCTGAGATCCGCCCTCCCAGTATGTCTTCAGCAAGTTCGGGATCAGGTTCCAGCTCACCTATTACAATTCAGCAACATCCCAGACTGATCCTTGCAGATAATGGTTCTGCACCAACTTTGTAAGTTGTTTTTTCTGTTTTACAATTTTGGAGTGAATTGAACTTAAGCAGACAAGTTGTATTGGCTAACTATCATTATGTAATGCTAGTTTTGCCTCAGAAAATTACTTAATAATGGTACCGTATTCAGCAGACCACAACTCCAGTGCTATGTGTTGTGCTAACATAACAAAAAAAAAATCCCATGAAGCTCTTAAACTTATGAGGGCATTGACTTAACAGTGTTGCTACAAGTGCACATAGTATGTACTTTCCTGCTTTGAGATTACAAGGACATCAGATGCTGATCTGCTTTAAAGCATCATTTTAAAATATCACACTTTCTTAGACTGAGCAAGAGAAACTGGTGATCTTTTCTTTGAGGCTTGGCCAGTTCATATGAATCAGTTTAGTTCCAAGAACTGACTCTTTGTTAAGAGGCTTTTAGGATTGCATAAAAATTATTGTCCCTATCAGAAGTACTTGCCACCCTCTTTCTTTTATTGAGATCACAGTGATGGTCAGATTGGAGTCATTAGTCTAATGGTAGACTTCTGCCCCTTCCAAATCTCTGAAGGGTTAAAACTGCTTGATAGGCTGGCTTCTGTATGTGGTTAGTGTACAGCTAACCAGCAGGCTCCTCTGTCATGGGGATATTCAGAAGGAATACTTTTTTAAAAACTGACTTCAGTAGTGATGGGAACACTAATGAAATACCTCTTGTCAGTACAGCCAAGGAAATTGGCATTAGTATTCCGTGTCAATATGGTGTGATGAGCAAGGACAGTGCAGATGTGTGGGATGTTTCTGATGAATATCCCTTCACTAAGTTCAGTTACCTTTAAACATTTACCTTTGCATCTACTACCATCAGTGGTTTAGTCTTCCATAACAGGACTTTAGTTTCTGAGCTGGGGAGTAAGTACTTGAAAACAGATAATGTGGCAATGTGTTTTGCTACGTATTCTTAAATGTATGGTTTGCAATTTCTGGAAACTCTCATTAGTTTTGATGCTGAAATGGCCAAAATTGTTAAATTTGTCTCTTCAGAAGCTGATCCAGCTGAATCTGAGTGTTATTTTTTATAAGAAGCCTATTTTTAGGAAATACCACTGCTCCTTGGGGAAGGGCCATTTTATGTCTCATAATATCTGCTGTGTTTTATTTCCTCATTGCACATTTGAAATATGCCTAATGGTGCCATCATGTAATTAAATTTTGGCGCAGTATCTCATGGAATGCAAAAAGATGAAGTGCGCAGTTTAAGAGCTTTTTTTAAGAGTTCTGGATTGCTGCAGAAACATGAACTAACCAATCTTTGCAACACTTCCCCGGAGCGGATAATTAAACATACACATTCTTTTACTAGCTGTCTGTATAGGAAAAAAAAATCCATTAAGTATTTTAGAGTAGGTTCTGAAAAGCACGTAGATGTGGGGTTGTCTAGGATCTAATTGCTATTGAGAATTTCTAAGAGTTATTGCGATGTGTTTAATGTTCCCTACTTACTGTTACTGGTTTGACATTTAATGTATATAAAAACTTGAATTTTATATTGTGCTTTTTTTCACTTCACACTTTGTGTAAAGGAAATCATTGACATAAAGCTTTCTTCATCAAAGTAAAGGTCATCTGTATCCTGTCGTTACTAATTTGATAGATTCTTGGTCAGAAGACAGTAGTGAAAAAATATTTTACACAGAAATAGCAGAGAATCTTCTTTTCGATCCAGCCTGTCATTCAGGCCTGGAACTGCTCTGTTCAGTAGGATTATATGGCAGTTTGCTTGATTTTACTTGCTTGAAAAAATAAGTTCAGTTAAAAAACTTGGAAGACAATCCTCGGGCTCCTACTTGGAACATTTGTACAGGGGATGCCCTCAACTTGATTTTGTTTTTGTTCTACCTGCTTTCACAATAACTGAGGTTACTGAGCACTGTGATTTATCTAAGCCTCTTTTCCCCTCAGTGGTAGTGATGATGAAGATGTTGCACCGTTATCAGCAAAATTTGCTGATATCTACCCGCTGAATAATTACGATGATGCAGAGGTTGTAGCCAACATGAATGGAATTCACAGTGAGCTAAACGGCGGAGGTGAAAACATGGCATTGAAAGATGAGGTACAGCATTTACAGTGTCATGTCTTTTTCTGGTAGTTGGATGTGCTGGCTGGAGAAAGGCCTGTCCTTCACCCCAGGTTAATGAGTTCACATTGTGCAGTCTCCTCAGGTGAGCAGTACTAGCAGCAGCTCCTCAGAAGCAGATGATGAAGAAGCCGATGGGGAGAGCAGTGGTGAGCCACCAGGAACTCAAAAGGAGGAAATGTCTCTAGGAAAAAGAGCATTAAGGAAAGATGAAGCAAAAATGGATAGTCCACCACCTTCTTATCCCAGTCAGCAGGTATAGTCGTCTAAAAGCAACCCTTTGAGTAAATTAATTTTTGACATGTGGCTGTTTGAATGATAATACACTTACATCTTCAACTAAATATTTAACTTTTAATATGTTATCAGTAGGGGTAGGTATGATACCTAAAATATTTTTCAGCTGATGGTATATTGTCATGACTAATATCTTCCTTTAGTCAAAACGTGAAATATGTTGGTTATATTGAAGGTGGCTTCAGTAAAAGGGGAAAAAATTATTCCTGCCTGTAAGAATGAGAAACAGAAACTAAGAAGCATTTCTGCTTGGAAGTTTGAGCTTGGTCATTGTTAAATATTAATATTAAGTTATTTGAAATTCATGGGGGGCAGAGGGGATTGATGCAAACATTTAGTTAATGGGTACTTTTTAATGTATCTGAGGACTAACTTTCCCTGTTGAAACTCTATGGAGTTAAATCCATTGCATGACTTATGGCATGGTCTTGAGGTGTTTGAATTCTATTTTTTTTATAATGATTTAGGATTATTAAGCTCTTTCCTGTAAGGTCACCAAACCACCTGGCGAACCATGCCTGGGGTATCTGCTCAGCAGGTAGTAGTGTTTGGTTTAACAGCTGAGCGCCAAAGCAAAGCATCCGATGGACTTGTCTTTGTGACTGTATGACTTTTAATCTGAGTCACCCTGCAGCTACAACAGGGGCTCGCTGCTTTCAGAGAGAATGTACCAGTCGTTTTTATTGCTTATTGTACAAAAGAATCCGCATTAGAGGGGGGTACCTTTGAGAGCTTAGATGACAGTCAGGTGGGAACTCCTATTAGATGTTCCCCTGTGGCTAGGATAGTTGCAAGGCCTTCCACGGGAAGTATTTTCTCATATGTTAAGAGTATTAAGCTATTTTTCTTTCATCAGATATGCTGAGATTTTTTTTTCTGTGCATGGCTGACCAATGGCATAATACTTGCATGGGTTGAGACCTCTGTCAAACTAGTTTGAAACTGGTGAAGAGATTAAGCATTTGGTGTGGAAAATCAAGTGAGATTATATAAGTCTACTTGCCTTAGGGAAGCAAACTAAAATGCAAGATAAAAAGGCAGATTTAACCTTTTTATTTTCTCTTTTCTTTGAGGAAAAAACTTTCTCAATTATTCTTAGAAACTCTTAATGGCTTTCTCATTTTTAGCCTGATTTTTCTAATCAGAGCTGAGTATCTACCTTGTAACACTGCATTCAAGTGACTGATTTCACTGGTTCTTGTCATCTGCATTGGAAACTGAGGCATCGTCTGTTGGGGTTGCTCATTTACTCGGTATCTTCATTTCTGTTTGGATTCCTTTTCATGCTCAGTATCGAAAGGTTTGCCAGAACTGGGTTTTTAATCTCACCATGCTGTTTGACATCACTTTTCCATTTTCATTTGTTGTTAGAGTAGTGTTGGTTTCTTGATAATACTAATTCTTTATAAGTATTTTTCTTTCTTCTCTATACACCTAATTATCCAATCATTGTATTTGGTTTATTAAATCTTTAGTTGCTAAGATATACCTTGTGTCAAAGGCTGCAACCCTTTTGAGTGATAATGAGGAGTTACTTGTTTCTGAGATGAAGGCATATTTAAGAAGAATACCAACTGTCAGATTTTTTTCTAGAAAGCTAAGTTAGCTAATGTTGCTTTTTGGAAAAAATGTGCGCTGCCACATTGCTGGGAAAAATAGCAATTGGGAAGTGTTCCTGGTTGTGGTAAAATGATCTTCCAGTGAAATGTTAGATAACAGTGGCAGGAAAACATGCTGAGCTGAGAGAGGAAAACGGAGCTGCTCCTTCCTGGGCTGCTTTTCCTCCAAAGACCTGAATTCTTTTGAGACAACGATGCCTAGTGATACTTTGAGATCAGTAAAAGGTTCTTCTAAGGCATGTATTTCTCGTGGTTGATGCAATTATGAAATTTTCTGTGAGAAATGTCTCCTTCACAGAATAGTTGAGTTTGCAAGGGACATCTTCAGGTAGTCTAGTCCACTCCTGCTCAAATCAAGGTTATATAGAGAACATTGGTCAGCACCGTGTTTGGTCAGGCTTTGAGTATCACCAAGAGCGGAGGCTCCAGAACGGCTGCAGGTAACATGTTCCAGTGTTCAACCATTCAAACCATTCAACCATTAAGTTTGAGTGGAATTTCCTGTATTTCAGTCTGTGCCTATTTCCCTTGCCCTTTCATGGGTTATCACTGAGAGGAGTCTGGCTCTGTCCTTTACTCTCCTTTTCTCCACCCAGTTGGGGAGCACACACTGATAAGATCCCCGAGTCCTATTTCTTGAGACTGAGCAGTCCTAGCTCTCAGCCTCTCTTTGTATAACAGATGCTCCAAGGTCTAAACCATCTTTGTGGTCCTTTGCTGTTCTCACTGCAGTATGTCCATGTCTCTCTTGTACTGGGGAGCCTAGATCTGAACCCAGCACTGGAGGTGTCTCACTGGTGCTGAGCAGAGTGAAAAGATCACCTCCTCTGACATGCTGGCAGTGCTCTGCCTAATGCAGCTCAGGACTACTTCCAGCTTTATCAGCTAATCAACCCTTATTACCACTTTCAGCACCTGCTGTGTTTCCATATGCTTGGAAAATTGTAGAAAATAATAATAATCCAATTTGATTTTTTTTTTACAGGGTGGGTAATTGATTGCCTAGTAATGATCAGGTGCTGTCAAGGTTCCTATTCCTGTCTGTTCTTGATTGTTTGTATCACTATTTTGTTTCTTGTCACTGATAGTGGACATTAAATGTCTATATAGTATGAAATGCTGTCAATTTTTAGGGCGTTCTTTTCTTAACTGAGATGAAAGATCTTTTGCTAATGCTTATACTTCACTACAAGGTTTTTCCATTGGTATTAGGTGAAGGAATTCTGTGGATGCTCTGAAAACGTTAATTGATGTATGCAAAATGAAATAATATTAATTATTACTAAGAGAAAATGATGGGGAAAGTAGGTGATTTTAATGTCTGAGTAGATTGAATTTGAATTTTTTTTTTCATTTTGTTACAGGCTGACCAAGGTCCAAATGCTTGTGAATGTCATGTTTGCAAACAAGAAGCCTCAGGTCTAACAGCGTCTGCGCTTGCAACTGGACGCCTGCCTGCTGGCCACCAGTTCATGAATCCTGAAAAACCTGCACATCCTGCACTTCATCTGTATCCTCACATCCATGGACATATACCATTGCATACAATTCCTCATCTGCCTCGTCCACTCATCCATCCCACCTTGTACACAGCTTCTCCCTTTACACACAATAAGGTAAGACTAACAAAGGAGATGGGTGCATCCTCATCCCAGGAAAAATACTGTACACCTGTATAAACCAGCATGACTGACTATCAACGAAACTATAGAAGCTGTTTTAAACTGTGGTCTGTTTATAGTAGTCCTTCTGGAGGGAATCGTAAGGGGTAGGGAATAGGACAGATTCAGAATAGGTGGAAGCTTTGTACAGCAGGGCTAAGGGTAGCTTTTGTCAGGAAGACTGATCATTTCCTTACTGTGATTAGAAAGCACGTGGACTCAAAGGAGTCTTGAACGGTGGAAACAGTGATGGGAGTTTAGTCAATGTAATAGAACTAATTAAATCTTCATCTCATATCTTGAAGGTCAAAATTTAGTATTCTATTTTGGCAATAATATCCTGAGGTTTCTAGTTCAAAATGTTAGTGTTTTGAGGTTTTTTTTGTTTTGGGTCAAAAGAATTTTGGAGAACCTGCAAAAAAGCAAGTTCTCTGAAAGCACAAAAAACCCCTGAATGAGTAATAAAAAAGAGTAAGATAGGGAGCAACGACTGGGACCAGGTGACAGCTTTTCAGAAGTATGAGTCAAAAGCAAGAATAACTATTAATGTGGTGTTGTTTCATATACTATTTAAATCAGTCAAACTATGGGTGCTGCTGAAAGGGGCAAAGCCTTTGTCATTAGCTATGTAGTCCTGTTGTCGCCCTTTCATCCAGTCCAGTGGTCCTGTGGTTGCAAGGAGAGTAAATTAGTTCGCTAAAATGACTATTTCTCACTCTTACCATCCTTCTTAACCTCCACTTTGTTTTTTCCTGTCTTATCAGTGTCCCTTCCTTATCTCTCTTGCAGTGCACCAGTTCTGTAACTGCAGTGTGCCATTTCTCAACAGCCCGCTGCCATTCTTCTGAAACCCCTAATTGCCATACCCCACCTTCTGCCATCCTCCCGGAGTTCTTTTTTACATCCCCTGTAGCAATCTGTTCAAGCTCCCATCCCTGATCTCTGCTCTTTCCTTTCAGAAGACCTTTGTGTAGCAGAACATCTGCAGCGCACTGTCAGGGCTGCACCAGAAGCCCCATGCAGAGCAGCAGACTGCTGGCGCTGAGAGGCTTTGCAGCACAGGCCAGATCTATTAGCTCTGGCACAGCACCTGAGCCAGCTGGGATCTGTGTATTTATGTTGTACTGGAACTGGAAAGACATATGTGGAAGCTGAAGCTCTAAGGAGCTTTTGCCTTTGAAGAGCCAGCTGAATTCAGCAGAGCTGGTAGTGAATGAGCTAATAGACCCTGTTGGATCAGGCTTGGTTCATCATGGAGCTGTTCTGCCCCGTGAAGTGGTTTTGTACCACGTATGTGAGTTTCTGTTAATGCAGGGTATTCCAGCCCCTCCCACCTTCACCATTAGATAATAAAAACCCTCCTATATAGCAAAAGGAGACTGGATGTATAAGTAGTTTGGCTGTGAGTGTTTAGACTTTCATGTCTGAAATGTCATTTGACTCAGCTGGTATTTTTAATATCCATATCTACTTCTATATAGTTTTTCATTGCATCAAATGTAGTGCAAAAATAGAACAAATTCACTTTTCCTTGGCTTTTTTAAAGGTGACAGTAATTGAATACAGTGCTTGCATTGCACAAGGTCTCTGGGAGAAAGTTACACATTAGAATGTGAATAAACAATTTCAGCCAGAAAGACTTGTCTTTATAATACAAGAAAAAGTATGCATCCCCTTCCCCCCCCATTGCATCTTAAAATAAAAGGGTGTGTTCCTTGCCTGTTAAGTTTTAAGTCAGGAACTTGTTAATACTTGGAGATGAAAAAATCAGAACAATATAATCAACTTTAAAATTATGTTTTCAAATAATTAGTGGGTTTTTTTTTCTTTTTCTACTGCTCTTATTTTTGATCCTGAACTGTTTGTAATCCCTTTATCACAATTGTCTTATGTGGTAATGATTATCATGTCACAGAGGATTGGTTTTGGCAGCTTGGGCTTTGTAAGGTAGTGTTTCCGAACAAGTTCTTCATCGATACAAATACTGTTTTTAATTAAAAGTGGGGGCCTATCAAAATATATTAACTGAAGTATTTTTGGAGAAGGCTTTTTTGCATTCATCAGTTAGCTGAATATAAAAGCAATGTTTGTGATTATGAACTCTATACATGTACAAACAGTCTGTGTAATGTATTATCTGCATTAAAAGTCAACAAACCAGTCTTTTTATCATTCTGGGAAATATTATTATGCTTTTTATAATGCCTTTCACAATTTAAATGCTATGATTTGAATATTGCTGTTGGAGTGACTGTGTAAGCAAACAGAATATTAATGAGGAAAATACTCTTTATTTTTGTAGGCATTACCGCCAGCTCCAGTTCAGAATCATACAAACAAGCATCAAGTATTCAATGCATCTCTTCAAGATCATATTTATCCAAGCTGTTTTGGGAGCACTCCAGATTGGAATAGCTCTAAATTTATAAGTCTTTGGGGATCAGAGATGATGAATGACAAGAACTGGAATCCTGCTACGTTTTTGCCGGATACAATTCCTGGTGAGGGTTTGTTACTACTTCACACTGACTAGTTAAAAGCCTTATGTTTTGAAATGGAGTGTGGCACTTTTCTCCAGGAATGGTAGGTTTCATCATCATGGTTTTAGAGAGTGAGATTCTGGCAGAAATTTGCTGCCATTTCTACTCCAGAGGTGCTGAATATTGAAAAATAAATTCTGTATTGGGCAGTGGATGTTAAAGGCAAAGGAATAGCATGCCAGTTCCCACCTACTGTCATTGTAGAGGTATTTTTGTCTTAAGAAGTTTAGAGTTGCAAAAAAATGGGGATTAAGGGCAAACTTAAATAACTTCTGGTCTTCTGCCACAAAGGCCTGCTCTTTTTCTACAGGGTTGTAAGAGCATTGCTAACGTGGTACCACTTCCTACTGCTTACAGTGCACAGAGACAACTGCATTGTCATTCAAAAAGACAGGCATAGATGAAGCAGAAGGTTGTTTTAAGCCAGGAAGCCTCTGGAAATACTAATGGTTAAAGTAAAAGAGAATAGAAGAGAAATAACGTGTGTGTGTGTGTGTGTGTGTGTGTATGTACGTATGTGTCTTTCCATTCACATCATAGCAAATATTAGAATGTTTTTTTATCAAAATGTATTTGGCTGATATGAGAAAGGAAGCTTGGTTTTGTGTGTTGGCTTTTTTCAGACTGATCTGCTGCTAACTTATGTCAAGCCACTACAGTGATATTTAAAAGGAAAGGCATCAAAAACCTCCAGAAAACTCCCCAGTAGGACAGCTCATCCATTTACAAATGTAGTTAGGGGTAGCTGTTCCAACAGGTGGTTACTGGCAAGCTTGTGTGGAAGGTCTGTCACAAAGTTGTTGCTGTAGTTAGCTGGAATTTCCAATCAGCAAAGATAAGATTTATGACATTTTATTGATAGAAGGATATGTTGTTCCTGCTTGTAATTGCTGTATGGCTAACCTGGACTTCAGGTACTGGAGCTTAAGATGTTGAGCATGTAAAATGGTGTCTAACTTTAATTTTTAAATTATAAATGGATAAAGGTATCTGTAAGATCCTCAGCACTTGTTATGACACATGTAGTAGTGTTCTTAAAATGGTAGCTTTAAGGTTTGTAACTTCTGCTCTGAGACTTCTTACACTTTTTGTTACAGCTATATTATGTGAGGGAGAGAGGGAAAGGAGAATCATTTCACTAATCCTACTAAGCCAGCACTAACAACATATCCTTGCTTGTCTGCATCTGAATTATTGAATGGTTAATTCTAAATGCCATAAAGGCAATTCTGTAATTCTGTGATTCTTAATTACTCTGTCTGTTTCAATTGAAGGGAGTGATATATTAGCACCAGCCCTCTCAGAAATAAGACCTGAAGCACTTCCCACTACATCTAGCAATGAAGCAACAGCAGTTACTGACAGCAAAGAGAAAAAAAATGCTGCAAAGAAGAAATGTCTGTACAATTTCCAGGATGCCTTTATGGAAGCTAATAAAGTTGTCATGGCAACCTCTTCTGCCACTTCTTCTGTCTCCTGCACAGCAACTACAGTGCAGTCAAGCAGCAACCAATTCAAAGTATCATCCAAGAGACCTTCATCGATAGGTAAGGATTTGTAATTAAGATACAGCTTAATAACTGACCCAAGTACATTTAGCTAGCTGTAAAGATATGTGTGTTTATTTTAGTAATATTTATCTTGGTGATTTTTGTTAATTGTAATTCCTGTTATCCTGGATTAAAGAACTTTGTAAAAGACCTTGATGTCGTGGTTTGGAACTGGTAATAGAAAGGTGTTGAAATAGTGCTGATTTTCACAGAAGCTGAGAACATCCAGCACTTTGTGTGATTGTTCGGGTAGTTAATGGAGATTTAACAAATATTTTTTAATAGTAAGTGGTTTCTTTTTCCCTAATTTAGGTGAAGTGTTCCACAACATTAATAAAGAAGACCACAGACATTCTGCACCAGTTGCACCGCGAAATAGTCCTACCAGTTTAGCATCCCTTCCGTCACTGTCTCCTGCTGCACTGTCTCCAGCTTCTACACCACATCTTCCAAATCTTGCTGCTCCTTCTTTCCCCAAAACTGCTGCAACAGCCCCTGGATTTGTGGATCCTCATTCAGGTCTTTGTCCTACTACAGTTGCACCTCCTACTTCAACCACAGACAGCTCTGTAAGTGCCCCACTAAGTGTCTGCAGGTAAGTTTGTTGGTGTTATTGTTGCCCTTCCTTTTTATAGAAGAAGAGGAATTAAAATATCCCTCTCCTCCTTTGCCAATGATTGTGGTGTCGTAAAAGAGCTCTCTGGGTGTTCAGCAAATGAGACCAAGTTCAAATACTTAGTATGTAACGTGATGTGAGCTGTGCAAATATGACTTCTGTTGCAGAATCTAGTTGCTGAGTTTAGAAGCTTAAAAAAATATTTGGTTCCTTTTAGAAATGTGACCTGGGATAAATAAGTCAAGCTCTATTTTTATTAGTCTTTTATTGCCAGTAGCGGTTGCTGCTGAGACAAACCTGTTGTATCCGTTTTCTGTCGTTTTGGCATTACATGGCATGCAGCAGTGAAAAGCTGTGAAGGCTTATGGAGTCTGTTGACAGATTTAGCTCAGATTATAAAAATGTTATGCATGGTCTTGAAACCTGCCACAGAGTAACACATTTTCCTGACTAACACTTAAGACTTCTTAGGTATCGGTGCCACCATTTATACAGTGGTTGTGGTGTGGAAGGATGTTCTGATTTCTGAAGGTTTTCTTGGAGGTTAGGAGGGGTTTGGTAGAGCTCTCTTCTGGTAGTGTTATGTATTGTGGCAGTCTGGCAACAGTGCCAACCCTTTGATATATCTGAGGAGTGTAGGTGAAACAGAAAAGCCGTTGAGTCATTACTAAGTACTCTGTAGGGCTGTGGTCATGGCTGCTATGAATGTAGTCTCCTGGCTACTGCAGTAGTTTTCAGAAGATGATGTGAGATCTAGGCAGAGTTAGATTAACTGCGTAGCTGAAAATGCCCTTGTTTCTTTTATCAACTGTATTTATTGATGATATCACAAAATAAGTGACTGTTCTTTCATGCTCAAGAAATTACTGCAATTTTTAAAATAAACCTTCTTACCTACTGCAGGGAGATAATTAAATATGGGCTATTTAATGCAATAGAAATCTAACTTTTATCATCATCTCCAGGTGCTGACAAGATAAAGTAATTTTAGTTCATAGGGAATTTACTGGGGGAGAACCCAGAAGCAATTATTGCAGTCTAAATAAATCAGTAATGTGCTATAATGGGAAAACCTGTTTTCTGCTGTAGTGTTTCAGTTTGGTGACTGAGCAACAGAACTAAGGAATTCTGTGGCATTGTATCTGTCACTCCTAGCACACCTGTTCCACTCTGCTGCTGGGCACTGTGGTGCTGACTGTCAAGGGGCAAGAGACAGCGATACAAGGGCTGCTCAGACTGACTGGTCAGAACATTTGCACTGACTGGTAGTGCCTCCTCTTAAGTTTTGTGTGCTTTTTCCCTAAGTACAATACTGAAGTTAAACAATTTTTCATTCTGTCCTGGATACTAACTCTTGAAAAAACTTATTAGGGAGGAGAGAGGGAAAAGGGAAGTTAGAAAGAAGATTCATATATGTTTTGCAGATAAGACTGATTATGGCCTGTTTTCAACTTTCTAGCATAAGAACAAAGAAATACTAATGTTAGATGGGTAAATTTCTTTTTGAAATACTTTCTTTTTTAAGCAAGATCACATCAGTTTTAGAACAACTGGACAGTAGATATGTTGGGTGTGTGGTTATGCAGAACTCTGGAGGCAATAAACTGCTACCTATGTGCTTATTGAAGAAACATGCTAATATTTCCCCTTGAAAATAAAGGGGCAAACAGGGTAATGAGAACATCTTGATTTTAGCTGACCTTGAATTTTTCTTATTTAAGTCAAGAGCTTGAAAATCTACCTAAAACCAGAAGATTTTAGAAATAAATTGAGTACTTTGCAACTTCATAGCTCCCTTCAGACCACAAGTGGCGAGATGGGAAGCGGCTTTAAAACCATTCCATTTTTAAAAAAGCTAAAATCACTACTTCTGGTACTGTTTTACCTGTTAAAAGCCTGGAAGAGCAGTTCCAAAACTCGTTCTCTAGGCTGCTCCTTCAGTGAGTCACTAAATGAGTTTTTGTAAATCACTTTCCCGTGTACCATCTCATCTTGCTGCTCCATTTGCAAGCTACTGGATGAAGGCTTTAGGGTTTAATGCGTCACTGGTGGCTGATATCCCAGTTTGAGAGTCATTGTTTCTGGTAGATGTACATATAACCATGCTTTTTTTTTTTTTTTTCAAATACTTTATTATAACCTAGAGTTTTTATAAGCTTGTTCTTAATTTGACACAGTGATCCCGATTGTGAGGGCCATCGCTGTGAGAACAGTAACACGTATGATCATCAACAATATGATGGAGAGGAGAGCCAAGATGAAGACAGCTGCTCAGAGCATAGCTCCAGTACCTCAACATCCACAAATCAGAAGGAAGGAAAATACTGTGACTGCTGTTACTGTGAGTTCTTCGGCCATGGAGGAGTAAGTTGTTGACTCTTAATTATTTTTTTTGGATTTTTGTCACTCACTCATCATTGATTGCATGTGATTTATCAGACTGCAGCTAAGGGGGTGGCATCGAAACTCACTCAGAAGTAGTAAAATGAGTGAGGTTAGAAAGTAAGGCTTCTCTTGAAATGAAGAATTGAAACAAACCAGTTGAAGGCTATTCAGAAGCAATAGAAATGGCTGAAAGATTTAGGAAGCAACTGACTTTGATAATAGATACCATGTTTGACTGAAACTGCAAACGGGGGCATTGAGCCACTTAAATAATTTTACTAAATTCATGCACTCATCTGCAGTAGTATAATTATAAATAACTCAATGGGTTTGGGTAAAAGTACACTTAATATAGGATTTTAAAAATAATATTTGTGACAATTTATGACCCATTCTCCCGTCTGTAGAAATAGCAATCCTCAAAGTATTCACTTTAGCTTGATTTTTAAAAAAAGGAATAAAAGAAGAAACTAGTCTCACCTAGACCTTAGGCAGTGTAAGGTTCAAGTTATACTTTTATCAAAGGAAAACTCAAACTGCGTTTTCCCTGTTTTGGATATTACAGTTTTCTTTACAGGTGCATTTTGATAGGCACTGAGTTGTATTTGTATATAAAGGGCGTTTTGAAAAAAATTATGAAGTTCTGAAGCATGCAGGTTATACAAAATCTTTCCCCTTATGTTCTTCATTTTAGTACTTAACCCTTTGTTTGAAGCATCCTTAAGGTTTGACATCTTGTGAATTGTTGTAATCATATCTTTTCATTTGCACAAATGAAATGCTAAAAGCTGTTAAGTTGCCACATCAAATTTTTTCGTAAAATTTTATTTTCCTGCAGGCCTCATTTGTAAATCTGTGTATACTCTATTTTAATAAAAATTTAACTAGTAGAATTTGAGTCTTTGGTATTTTTTCATATTCGAAGTTAAAGCTCAGTTTATTGACCATGTATTTGATCAGATGTAATCTCATCTTAGGCCTTGACATGAATTAAAAGTCCCTGCCCTGTGGCTGAAAGAGGCAGGGAGGGGATCCCATTTCTCGTTGCATGTTTCTGCCATGCCCATGATCGCTCTGTCTTTGATAGTCATCTGATTGCACAGAAAATTATTCATTTTGCTGAAATGGCAGAATGCTACAGGATTTAATACTAACTTTTAAGTTGAATAAGGTAATAGGCTTTGTTTTGCTGGTTTAATGAGTTGAACTGGTGTAGGCCTAAACAAATGGGCACCAAATCTGGTGCATGAGGGGAAAGGGTAAGGCAGGAAGGCAGTGGATGAGAGGCAAGAGCAGTAGGTGGGAATACAGATATGAAACATGGCACAAGGATTCTACTTGCCGCAGTGTTACCAGCTCTGGAGGTACAGTGGCACGCTCCAGTGCAGGATAATCAAGCTTTCAGTTACAGACCAGAGGCCCATGTAACCCAAACTCTGAAACGTACTTCATAGAAAATGGGAGCAGCAGCAAATGTCTGCTTCTTTCAAATTTTCTAATGTGGTATACTGATCACAAGGGAATATGGAAATCTCATTTCTTGCTTTTAAAAGTTTTTCTTTGTCTCCTCACTTTTGTGTGCCTCCACAAGATCAGTCGTTGTTTCAGTTGGAAAACACAGTTCACAAGCTAGCACCCAGTCTCAGAAGTCTGTTAGCTGTTAAATACACCTTTAGATACACATATAAGCAGTAAGGAGTTTGATATTTGGGTTTGGACCTTCCAGATTATTTGATGGTCTCTAAAAATTGAAATCTGGAAAGTATTAGGTCATTGAGACTCTTGAGTCACTACATTTTTGTCTTATGTCCTTTAGCCTCCAGCTGCACCAACCAGTAGAAATTATGCAGAGATGAGAGAAAAGCTTCGTTTACGTCTAACAAAAAGAAAAGAGGAGCAGCCGAAGAAGCCAGATCAGATCTCTGAAAGGGAAAGTGTTGTTGACCATCGAAAGGTGGAAGACTTGCTGCAATTTATAAACAGCTCTGAAACCAAACCTGTAAGCAGTTCTCGGGCAGCCAAGCGAGCCAGGCATAAGCAAAGAAAGGTAAGACATAAGTGTGTTTATTTTTAGACCTCATGTTTTTGCATCTGTGTACTCCCTGTAAGTATACCACTGCATACTGACTTTATAATAATTGTATACTTGGTTTCTGTGTATTTTGTGGTACACTGCCTGTTCATAAACAACTAGTTTAATTGTTCTGCTGGTACCTGAGGAGTTCTAGAGTAGATTGGGAAGATTCCTCACAATGTCATTGTCGTGCATTTTGTTGCGAGTCAACTTCTTATTGGAATTTCCCACACTTTAGAAAGTGTCAGGAATGTTAAGAATTTGATTGTTCTATAGAACTGACATTTAAAAGTGGGACAAGTTAGAAAACTACTGTTTCTTTATTGGGGTAATCATTATGATAAAGTATCTCTGTAGGAAGCGAGGAAACATAAGGTCAGTGCTTTTACAAGAGTGGAAAAGTCAAGATTTGGTATTTTCAGAATGATTGCACTGGGCACCTTACTGTCCTGGTGGGAAGAGGTTAAGTGCTGTGCCACACGGTGGCACGAAGGGCTATCCCAAGCCAAAGTGGTGAGCTGCAGAGAGTGAAGAAAAAATTTACAGGTTGCTTTCAAACAGAAATTGGCAAAAACTTTTCTAAAAACCCTGAAGTGTAACAGTGAAAATACTTTTTTAAAAATAATATTTGCTGAGTTAATAGAGGAAACATACAGGGTTGTTTGGGTTTTTTTAAGTTGAACAAGCAGGAAATTGGCTTTCCGTATTGCAGTTCAAGTATCAGCCTTAGGTGTAAAGTGGTTGCTACGTGTTTTTGAGTTGTGGTAAGCATGTTGTGTGACCTCACTGTAAACATTTCTTGTTGGTGGGTTTGCTTGCTGACACTAATTGTGCATTCTTTAAATGCTCTCATGAGTTTGGAAGACCTGATGTTTACAAGTTATATTCTTTGTTTTCATGTTGTGGCATTATTCAGCAACTTGAGCGCCTAGCGAGTTATTTATAAGTAAAATTCACTTTGCTAAATTCACAACGTAAAATTCACTTTGCTGTTGCAATGCAGTTTGAACATAAGAAGTGGAAGATTCTCATAGGTTTTTTGCACGACTACTTAAACTGTTAAAATAATCCCATACAAGCACTTCTAAATGTGCAAGAAAATAAATGGGCGTGATTGTTCTCAGCGTGTGACTTTCATTTTGCTAATGATGCAAGATCAATGCTGCATAGCTGAGTTTCAGGCATTTGCAGTAATGGCTGGAAAAAAAATTCCCTTGTGTCTTTGTTTCATGTGATTAATAGACTTATGGCTGACAACAGAAAACTTTACCACCCTTATTCTTTTTGACGACTTTTAATGTATCTTTAATGTGCTTGGTGTTTTGGTGTAAAATGTTTTTCATAATTGCTCTTTCTAATGTTCACGAACACTGAACAGAGCAACTCTGTCTCTACCATAGCAAGAGAACAAAGGTCAACAGTTATTAGCTACAACCAAATATGATATAGAAACATAGAAAACAGAAGTATAGAAAGGATTTCATGTACTTTAAAGAGCAGCTTTTATGTAAATAGTTATTTACTTGCTGCATAGGCTTCTGTATTAAGTATGGGCATATGTTAACATCCTAGGATTTATAATGTTCATAGAGAAAACTAGTAATAAACCCTAAAGCTGTGATTTCCAAAATATTTGTCACTTTCAATAAACCTATTGTTATTTTGTAGCTTGAAGAAAAAGCCCGACTTGAAGCAGAAGCCAGGGAGAGGGAGCATCACCAGTTGCTTGAAGAACAGAGGCGACGAGAGGAAGAAGAGGAAGAGAGACTGAAAGAAGAGTTACAAAGGCTTCAGGAACTCCAGCAGTTGCGGGCTGTAAAGAAAAAGAAGAAAGAGCGAACAAGTAAGGACTGTCAGAAGGTGGACATGCTTACTCAAAACTGCCAGGCAGTGAAGGAATCTGTCCCAAATGCACCTGAAGACATTCAGAATGGTACACTTGAGCAATCAGAAAAGATAGAAACCTCCTCTGGTCCGCTGTCAAGACACGTGAATCATACAGACCAGAGGCCGGTTTCAGAGCCAGGCTGTGAACTATCCAATCCTGTAAACAGCAGAGACTCAAAACTGCTTTATCAGAAAGAGGGGAGTGTAAAGCAGCATGAGCCCCTCTCTTTTCTGCTTGATATTATGCATCAACATAAAGAAGGAAACAGCAAACAGAAACTAAAGCAGATAAACAAACCGTGTGCTGAACAAGTGAAAAAGCCTGTTGAATCCCCCAAAGCAGCTGAGATTCAGTCTAAAACCAGAAACCAAATAGAATCCAAAGCAAAAGCAGCAGAGCTCCCAACACTTGCAGAACCTAAAAAGGAGGAGAAGAAATTAAACAATAACAACAAAAAACAATTGAACCATGTAAAGGAAGAGAAAGCACCTGTATCAAGTGAATCCCCTTCACCAAGTGAACAGCAACAAAATAATAAGCTAATACTTGCAGATTCTCCTCAACCAAAAGGCAAGAATAAGAAAAACAAGAAGAAAAAAGGGGACAAAGTCAACAATTCTATTGGTAAGTGTATAAGAAAGTTGAAGAACTTGGGCTGGTTTTTATTGCTACCATTTAAATCCAGAAGTTTGTAATCTTTACCTTCAGTCATTCCTGCCAATGTAAATTAGAGACAGAAAAACTTGTGTTAGGAAAACTCAAGTTGTCGTAATTCTAACAATTAGGAGATGCATATAGTTTTAGCGATGAGACGTAGGATACCTCAAAGAATGAATAAAGTAGTATATGCTGCTGGTTTTGTATGGGATTTTTGTCAGTTAAGAAAGCCAGTTTTTTCCTGTAAAGCCTATCTAGCTTAAATATTAAAAATAATTCAGTAGCATGCTGAAATCCACTTTGAACTTGTTTAAAAGCAAGGTTGTTTCACATACACCATTGAGAGTATAGTCTAAAGCTGATCTTATACTTTAGGCAAGGAAAGTAAGGGTTTTCTGCAGCCACAGAATGATTATTCATGCATAAATATGCATTTTCTCAGTGGAAATAATTTCTTTCACATATTAATTACATCAACAGGTGAAGTAAATGCAAAAACTAATTTACTATTTTTTATTTGCCAGAGTGAGAACTTAGTGGAATGTTAATTAGTTGATAATACTGAGTATTTTATCCACATGAATTTTAGTTTGTGCTAGTAAACAGATTCTTTTTGTTGTTGTTTGCCTGATAGAAATAATAAAACCGTAGAAGATTGAGTTGGCTAAAACGAGTGTCACTTGCATAATTTTCTTCCCAATGTATCTTTATTTTCATGAACAGTAACAGCTGATACCAGAGCTACAGCGCTATGTGGTTGGCTTTTCCAGCACAGTAATCTTAGCTGCTGTTCTTGGGCACCAGTTTATTCCTGCACGTGCTTGGTCCCTACTGGGACTGCCCGTTGGGGTGGCAGCTCTGCGGCACAGACATCTGTCTGTTCGAAGCACTTGGTCGTTCCCCTGGGATCACCCGGTAGCTGAGTGGTAACGGTTCATAAATGAAATGTCTGCTCACCAGAATGGCTTCATATTGCAGCTCTCACTGCTGTGGTTCTGGTAGGCACATCGATATGAGACCTTAATCCTTTGGCACTCTCTGCGGTGTTTCGGAATACTTACGTTTATTAAATTTTGTTACAAAAATGTAAATCAAATTCCTGGTTGTTGCAAGTGCTGAGTATAGAGCTTAACTTTGTTTTTGTGGTTTCATGGTTGAGTTGAGTCAGCCCACCAGTCTTTCTTTTTAACTCTTCTAATGTTCAGTGTTTCCATTCAGTGTCAACTGAGCAGTGATACAACGTTGAACCTTTTTTGCTGCTACCTTAGTTCTTTGACAGACTGTGCTGTGGTGTGTTTGGGTTTTGGTTTTCTTAATTTACCAAGAAGAATGTACTCCAGCCGTTGGAGTAGGACATAACTCTAGAATTAAGAGCAGAAAGAGGAGACTGGGGACTCAAAGGAGAAACTGAAGGAGACATTTGAAGGGGGGGTGGTGGTGGAGAGTATTTACTGTAGGAGAATTTAGGTTGCTTCCTGCATCTTTTCTGCCTCCCTGCCCCTCACCATTGTTTTTTGCTGCTTAAATCAAGTATAGTTAGTTTCTCAAAACTAGTGTTTAAATGCAAAAAGCCATAGGGACATGTTTCAGAATTTATAATGAGAGAATTGTGCCGTTCTCTTGGCGGTCAGGACTGTGTTGCCACTTTGAGTAGCTCTGACTTTAGAACTACAAGAAAGGTAGTCTGATAGACAATTTTTCATTTAGGTGTAATTTCTTAAAGACGCAGGGTTGATGTACCAAGTTAGTGAGCTAAGACAAAAATTAGAACTAGCATAACTGAAAGAAGATGGAAAAGAGGGTAACAAATCTGTTTTTTTTTTAAACTGAGTTTTAAAATGAAGTGTTAAGGCAGTGAAGATTATTGCTTTTTATGTTACCTTTGTTTCTTAAAGAAATTTATTCTGGCGAGGTGTTTTTAACTCCTTGTTATAAAGAGACTGAGGAAAACTAGAAGTATAGGGAAGCCCTGTGTTTTTAGGGCTTTCTGGTTCTTCAGAAGTAGATCACACAGCAAAGATGTGCAACTTTTGAACTACCAGGATTGGCTTTAGAAGAGAGTTGCTTGTTCTCAACACCTCGATTTCTAGAGAGCCCTGATGTGTACTGGGTGGTTTTCATTAGTTGCTTTGTCTCACCATTTTTGGAATGTGTTCTGAAGCTGCCTCAAAACCAAGATTGGAGTATTTATGTAGTAAGAAAAGAGATTTTATGAGGAAAATGTTCAGATTGGTTTCTACAAAAAATTAAGCTTTCTGAAGCTTTTTTTTTAAATACAGGAGAGAACCATACACTAAGACAGTAGAATATACCAACAGACTTTAAAGAGAGTTTGTTGCTATAGCTAAGGCCTAAATTCAGGCCATATTAATATGGGTTTAAAAACGTTTGTTAAAAAAACCCCTAATTATAGGTAGCCTGACTTAAGACTCTTGTGGGCACAGCCTGATGATCATGTCCCAGAGGGAGTATAGCAGCTCTACAAACCCAGAATTCTTGAAATACTTTTATTTATTTTAAACACTTTTTTAAAATGTTTCTAAAGCCGCTTTTGTAGTAGTAAAACAAACAGTTTTAGGTAGTCGAACACTACTCATGAGCTATCTGATTCACCGAGCCCTTTGTGTAACCTGACCATTCTCATGTGCGTTCCAGGCTTATGGAACTCCTTACAGGCTGTGCAGAGGTACTGGTATAGGGGGTTTTGAGAAGTGTCTTTCTAATTACATGTTTCTGTTAATCCATTCGATACATGAATACTCAATAATCTACAAAGTTCGGGCAGTTCTCCAGAAACATCTTTAATGCAGATTCTTCAAGCTTCTCTCTTATAACCCCCTCCCCAAGGAATCTAACACAGAGTCATCCTTTTTCCTTTGTAGATGATGTGTTTCTACCCAAAGACATTGATCTAGACAGCGTGGAAATGGATGAAACAGAGCGAGAAGTGGAGTATTTTAAAAGGTAGAGTGCTGCAATCCCTATGCTAATGCTGTTGTGGTTCTTCCCATGTGCCATGGTTTAAAAACAAAACAAACACCCCACACACACACACAACTTAATAACTAACTCCTACCAGAAAAGCCTGCATTGTAATATAGCAAATCCTGCTGATGTTCTGAATGCTGTAACAAACACCTGAAGATACATGGGCACAGATCGTAGCTGAGTAGCACAAATACAGAAATAAGTGCCAGAATCATCTTTGCATCCCCCAGGTTCTCATCAAGGCTTCCAAAATATACTCGGTTACCTTTTTTTTCTATAAGCAACATCTGCATCAATATGTCTTTTATCCACACAAACCGAATACTGATTAGTGTTAAAAATACAAAAAATGCTATGTTAGGTGTTCACCAAATAAAATTGTGCTTTAAATCTCAGAACAGGTACTTGAAAGACATTTGTTTGTTGTTTTCTTCCTTGTTTATAGGAGCTGTTAGTTTAGAGTTTTACACTCTACATGAAGTAGAGATGGTATAATTGTGGGGTACGAGCTTATGCCAGTCATAAAGAGGGGATGCTTATGCTAATGCAGTGTCAGTAAAAGAATAATATGAACCTGTGCTTGTGAAGCTTTTCTTCTGTGTATTTTAGTTGCTTTTGTTATTTACGTAACACATTAGTTACCTTGAAATTTCTCAAATATGAGCATACATGTAATGTATGTCAGGGTCTTGCAAAGGACAGAGTAGAACTGTTTCTGTGTGCTGATTGTTATTACTGTACAAAATGCATGTGTCTGTTTATGGGTTTCAATGTACTAAGACGAAATTTTCAAAAGTACGTACGCTAATTGTAAAAATTCTTTCTCTGAATGGTGCTAATTAAAGGATTTTTTAAATTTAAATGCAGGTTTAATAGGTGAAATGTGGCATATATTAGATAGTGCTAGTGTTGGTATAGCAACCAAGCATTCTTAGCTTCGTTCAAGTTTGCGCTGTCTGTAACCAGAAAAAACTGATATGTTCTTTTCACCAGTTCTCTATTCCAATAGGAGAAATGAAGCAGTGTCTTGTAGGAGAAATGAAGCAGTGTCTTGTACTTGCAGAAGTGCAGCTGAAGTTTGGAGATAAACTTGTCAAATGTGATTCCAAATGAAACAGTTAAAACTTTTAACGGTACAGGTTTATAACTGATTCAGTAATTGGTGTAATCTGCTCCTTTACTGTCATCTGTTAGGAAGTGTGTATAACAGTCTAATTTTTTTTCATGGATACCTCTTCAGAAAAGGTGTCTGAAGTGCCCTGATAGGTGCTGTTCTACGGGTGAAAACAACTACTTAATGTTGTGAAGACACCTTTAATGCATGTTTTCTATAATTTGATAATTTCCAAAATAATCCTTAAAAGGCTAGCAACCTTGCTTGTTTTAATAACCCTCCATGGCAATGAGCTGCACAGGCCTACTGAATTCATACTTTTTACTGATACTTTCATTCATCATCTTTTCTTCTTGCTTTGTACTGTTGTAATAGATGGATACATTAATTACACCATGGCTTTAAAATTAATTTTGCGAGCTGCTTCTAACTTTAGCATAGAAGGAACAAAATAAATTCAGTTCTACTAACCTTCCACTGTACCATTTCTATTTTGCTCTTTCTGTCTGCTCCCCTTCATGGAATCAGAATATTAGGAGTTGGAAGGGACCT
>NW_010203285.1:0-1377 GCF_000695765.1 Mesitornis unicolor
GGCGGCGGCGGGCGGGGGCGCGGGCTCACCGGTGCGTGTCCCCCCCGCAGCGGGCGCCCCAGAGCTGCACACCCACCACCTCATCCCGTCGCTGCGCCAGGTGGTTTTCCAGGGCGACCGGCTGCCCTTCCAGTGCACCGCCACCTACCTGGACAACAGCACCCAGATCCGCTGGTACCACAACCGCCAGCCCGTGCAGGAGGACGAGCGGGCGGGCGTCATCGTGGAGGAGAGCCTCATCCACGACTGCACCTTCATCACCAGGTCGGGGATGGAGATGGGGATGGGGATGGGATGGGGATGAAATGGGATGGGGACAGGGATGGGGACAGTGATAGAGGTGGGATGTAGATGGGGATGGAGGTGGAATGGAAATCAGAT
The DNA here is from genome assembly GCF_000695765.1 of Mesitornis unicolor. Classification (NCBI taxonomy): domain Eukaryota; kingdom Metazoa; phylum Chordata; class Aves; order Mesitornithiformes; family Mesitornithidae; genus Mesitornis; species Mesitornis unicolor. The sequence continues at coordinate 382 of NW_010203285.1, forward strand.
GGGGATGAAGATGAGGATGAGGATGGAGATGGGATGGGGACAGGAATGGAGATGAAATGGGGACAGGGATGGAGATGGGAACTGGGGACTAGGATTGAGATGGAACGGGGATGAGGATGGAGATGGGATGGAGATGACATGGGGATATGGGAAATGGGCCATGGAGTGGAGATGGGGATGGAGACAGGGATGGAGATGAAATGGGGACAGGGATGGAGATGGGAACTGGGGACTAGGATTGAGATGGAACGGGGATGAGGATGGAGATGGGACGGAAATGACATGGGGATATGGGAAATGGGGGTGGAGATGGGGATGGAGACAGGGATGGAGATGAAATGGGGACAGGGATGGAGATGGGAACTGGGGACTAGGATTGAGATGGAACGGGGATGAGGATAGAGATGGGATGGGATGGAGATGACATGGGGATATGGGAAATGGGCCATGGAGTGGAGATGGGGATGGAGACAGGGATGGAGATGAAATGGGGACAGGGATGGAGATGGGGACTGGGGACTAGGATTGAGATGGAACGGGTATGAGGATGGAGATGGGATGGAGATGACATGGGGATATGGGAAATGGGCCATGGAGTGGAGAAGGGGATGGAGACAGGGATGGACGCTCGTGGCCTCGGGGCTGGCTGGTTTGTGGGTACCAAGTGCCATGGCTGGGATGCCAAGCGTGGGCACCTCCTGTGCTTCGTGGTGTGTGTCCCCGCTCCCCACTGCTGCTGTGGGGCAGACCCCTGTGGTGCCAGCCCATCCCCTCCGCCCGCAGCGAGCTCATCCTCTCCAACATCCACGTCTCCGCCAACGGCGAGTGGGAGTGCGCCGTGTCCACCTCCCAGGGCAACGTCAGCAAGAAGGTGGAGATCGTGGTGCTGGAGACCTCGGCGTCCTACTGCCCCGCCGAGCGCGTCACCAACAACCGCGGCGACTTCAGGTAGCGGCGGTCCGGATGGGGGGTGCGCAGTGCGCGCCGGGGCAGGAC
>NW_010203286.1:0-345 GCF_000695765.1 Mesitornis unicolor
AATTATTTAATTATTTAATTAATTATTTAGATATTTTTGTCCTAGAGGTGCAAAGTGGATTTTTTTGTAAGTGTTGTTTTAACCCACTCAGTACCTCCAGCCTGCTATTTGCAGTTTCTTTTTGAAGGAAACAATTAATTCTTTTAATAACTTTTACTTTGTAGGTTAATCTCCGAGCCATGGATGTGAAACTTATGCGCCAGCTACTCATCATCAATGAAAGTATTGAATCAATCAAGTGGATGACTGAAGAGAAGGCCATTGCCAGCAGAGGTAGCAGTTTGAGTGGCAGCCTATGCAGCTTGCTGGAAAGTCAGGAGACATCCCTCTATGGCAGGCGGTAAA
>NW_010203286.1:376-13955 GCF_000695765.1 Mesitornis unicolor
GACTGTAGTGATGGACTGGATGGAATATCAGTGGGGAGTTACTTGGACACCTTAGTGGATGATGTTCCTGGTCACCAAACGCCTTCAGATATGGACCAGTTCAGTGATTCTTCTATTATGGAGGACTCACAGCCTGTGCATAAGCATCCAAAAACTGATTCTGATGAGTACTACTGTTTTGGTTAATAAAAACCAGTCCCAGTGGGACACAAATGCACTTCTATGTACCGTTTTTCTTTGCTGCTATTTTATTTCATGTGCAAACCTCCCAAACTTCTCTTGGAAGATAATTGGATACTTTGATTCCGCTTCATAACTTTTCTGTTGCTTCTAATGCATTTTCTCCTTGGTGGGCTGGGCTTTCGTCCTCCTCACCTTTTCTTTTTCTTTATTTATTGTCACAATTTTTCTTCTTTTTTTGTTTTAATTTTTTTACAGCGATGTATCTACAGGTCTTTAAAAGTGGTGAAGGAAAAGCTTTATCTTTAAAATTATACATCAGGGAATGAAAGCAACAGTTTTGTATTTGCTGGCAATAAAATATCTTCTGATAAACATCTATTGTGGTAAATTTTCCTGACTACCAGGTTTGGCCTTTCCAAAGACATTGTTCTTATTGGGCTTTAAATCTGAATCTTGAAAATCTACAAAATAATTTTCCTTTTGTGAGCAGTGATACTTGATTCTATTAAGCTGTTTTTCCTTGGAATATAAACTATCCTAAACTTTTCTGTGTGGAGTTTCTTTCTTCTTGACTGTTCCTATCCTTGTCTAATTATGGTTTTAAATCCTGGGCTTCATTGGTGTCTTGAAGCTATGCATTCCAATACTGGAAGCTCTGCATAAGGCTATATTTCATTTTTGTGCTCTATACCTTTCAGTTTCATTGAACCTGCAACTTTATAGGCACAGTCCATATCTGGGAAAAAAAATGTATCCCACATTAAAAATATCCAGTTCTAGTAGTTTGGATACTGAGCCAGAATTCCTCAGCAGAGGTATTTATAAAATGTAATTTAAAGTCTTGTCAACTTTTACCTTGAAATTTTGAGACATTTAAAGAACGCTGATGAAACATTTTACAGGAGGTAACACACTAGAAGGGATATCCTGTTTTGCTTTTGTTTGCCCACCCTCATCCTTAACAAGTTTGCTTTGTTTTTACCAAATGTTATTACTAAGAGAAAGTGTTGCCCTGCTGTATTTTTGTTTCCTGTTTTACAAAGAAGAGTTTTAGTATTTCTGTGCCTAGTGGTACAGTTGAGATCTACAGCTAGTAGTTCGTATTGGAAGCGTCTGAGAAGAAAAACAGGAAAAAACTGCAATGAAAGTCTCTGCCTTTGAGACTTCTCTGGCCCATGTTTTTGTGCAGATTAGGAGGCAGATTTTTTCCTTTTAATTGATTCAGAATCATTTAAAAACCCAACATTGTATCCTTCTACAGTAAAGAAAAAATAAAATAGTTTTGAACTGGACACTTTAACAGGTTAATGAATGTGTATTTCCAGCTTGCAGACAGTGAAAGAGATGTTGATACTTAAACATTGTCTAAAAGCGTCCTGTCTTTCCATGTCTGTATTCCTACTGCCAGTAAATCATGAAGTTCCCTCACCAAAGAAAGTAATATTTGCCAAGTATAATATAGGCTCCGTACTTAAAATATATTTTACACATTCTGAAGGAGTAAAGCTAGTATATACAGTAGTCAACATATGCTGGTTTGGTGCATTTTGAGATAAAGTAATTGTCCAATAAGGTTCTGTTCTTCCGAGATATGTTTCCATAGATTGATCTTGTACAGCCTTGATCAACATCAAATGTGGAGAAAAGGGAAAAACTCAAGAAATTGAAAGTGGCAATTTGTGCTTTGTGGTTAGCTCCGTTCCTTCACAATACAGTAGATGTCTCTGCCCCTCAAAATTTAAAACAAAACAAAAACAAAAACACCTAAACCAAGATAAGTATATTTTACTTTGGACATAAGGATTTCTTCAAATATAATGAGAGAGAAGAAATAGGTGGTTACCAAGAATTAATCTTCAGTTCAACTTCTGAAATCAACCAGGGTATTTTAGATAGCTTGAAGGAAAACTGAAGCAAGCCCTCAAATGACAATGCTGTGCTGACTAAACATTTTTAATTCCTTCCCCAGCTTATTACTGCTGAACATAGTTTGAAAAAAAGAGTTTGAAGAAAAAATCTTGGAAAAAAGTGTTTCTCAGTGTACCATTAAGTAAAACATCAACTGTGAATTCAAAATAAGTTTTATTACTTTATTTTAACTTATTTGAATACAGGGAACAGAACTAACTCCCTGGTGTAAAATTGTGACTCTCTTGGAAGTTTTTCTACCATTATTGTTTGGTGTTGAAGTTAAGCATCAGGATGTATACTCCCTCTGAATGTAATGAATGAGCAATATATACAGCCTTTTCTTCTCCAACTGAGATTTTGGTCATTAGGCCAAGATGCTCGTAATTTTTTTCTACTGTGAAGGAAATTCAAAAATACTCTTAACATACCTTCTCAAATATCCCCTAGAGTTATGCTGAAATAACTTCAAGGAAAATACAGGCTGTGGCTGTCACCCACCCACTCACAACTGTAGTGCTGGATAAACAGTAATTACATCAGTAATAGATTTATCATATTATGATTTAAAAGTTCATTTAAATGGGAATCAAAGCTGGTAGAAAAAAAAGCTTTCTATTAGAAGTGGCAAAATAAAAACTGTATGTGATTAGAAGCTTTTATTCCAATATATCTCTTGACTGGAAGTGGAGAGAGAGTACAAATGACAAAACAGAGATGCCAGAAGACTGTTAGAAGGGAACAGGAACCTCCAGCGTTGTGTTTCTCTTATCCAGAAACACAAACATCTTGTTTTTATTTTTAAGGCGTAAAAACTTCAAAGACTTAGTTTTGACTTAGACTCCTTAATTGCATTAATAGGACTTCGTAACCAAAATATAATAATTTACTCTGACTTCCTGCTTAAGACAGATGATGAAATTTGATTATCTCCTAAAATGAATCCAATAACTTACAACTGAACTACAACTTCATTATTTAGACAATGGAAAATGTTCAATGCACCTTAAACAATACTCCCATTAGGTAATTAATTTTACTTTCAAAGAGTTCACATATTTTTTTCCAGCTTCCTCTTGACTTGGTCGACCTTGGTCTCACAAAATATTTGTCTGGTAAAAAGGCATCTGGATGCTCTCTGCTAAAAAAAGGGATCTGGATGCTGCTGCTGCTTCTTGGCACTGAGAGGGCGCAGCTCGAGTACTGTGTTCAGTTCTGGGCCCCTCACTGTAAGAAGGATGTTGAGATTCTAGAGCGTGTTCAGAGAAGAGCCACAAGGATGGTGAGGGGTCTGGAGAACAAGCCTTATAAGGAGCGGCTGAGGGAACTGGGGGTGTTTAGCCTGGAGAAGAGAAGGCTGAGGGGAGACCTCATCACCACCTACAACTACCTCAAGGGAGGTTGTAGAGAGGTGGGTGCTGGTCTCTTCTCCCAGGTGATGGAGGATAGAACAAGGGCAAATGGTGCCAAGCTGTGCCCAGGGAGGTTCAGGTTAGAGATAAGGAGGAAGTTCTTTACTGAGAGGGTCGTCAGAAGCTGGAACAGGCTGCCCAGGGAGGTGGTGGAGTCACCATCCCTGGATGTATCTAAAGAGCGGGTAGATGAGGTACTTAAGGATATGGTTTAGTGGGTAGACAGGAACAGTTGGACATGATGATCTCGGAGGTCTTTTCCAACCGAGCGATTCTGTGATTTTAGCGTTTTGCAGAGCTACATTCTTTTTCCCCTTGGGTTTCCTTGTAATTTTTTTTTCTGATTTTCAGATATAAAAAAATATTCAGTAGTAGAGGGCAGAGTATCTGAAAGCACTTTGCAAAGCTATTACTGTTTCAAAGGGATAAAAGGAACATATTTTTTATAAAACAAAGTAGAAAAATAGAAAATATAATTCATTTAGTCTCTGTCATTGTCTATCATTTTGGCTATTCTGTCACTTAGCTTGCTTCCAGGCATGACAAACCATTTCAAGACAATTTGTGAAATCACAGATAATGAGCAATACCCATTCTCATTTCCATACTGCAAGAGTTTTGTCTTTGAAAGACATTTCACTGTGTGAGCTGTGTAATTCAAAGACAATACAGGACAGTGAAAAAGATAGATTCGGTATGCTCAGTGATTTAAAATAACTGTTTCCTAATGATATATGTTTCCTAATAATAAGAACCAGCTAGTAAATGGATGTGCTCTGGTTCACAAACAAGCTATTGAAGGGGGGTGTGGGGGAGGGAAAGCTCAAACTTTCACATCTGAAAACTGTGGTGCTTTAAAGATTCTGCCAGAATAGTCTAGCTGTGAAGTTTTGTTCTTTCTAAAGAGCAGTTACAGTTCTTTGAAATCTCTCTGCCAGCTCCTGGGTCTAGTATTGATATCAAGGTTGCACAAATGCTACAAGAGGATGAAGAACCAAGCAGAAGCTCTTGAATCCATCAGTAGGTCAGAAGGATTGTACTAGGACACTGAAGACAGAACAGCTTCTCTCTCTTTGGAATGTACACTACCATTATCCTGAGAATTGAAACACAATGATAAAAAAATAGCAGAAAACTAGTGTATCTTGTTAAAATGAGCCCTGACTTTTGAAGGGAGTGTTAAAATGCTGGAAGTTCTGTCAAAATGTTTGAAGGTTTGAAGTTTCAAAAATCTTTCTCTGCATTTCCCTTTGAAAAAGAGAACTGTGGGGACTTTGTTTAGTAATCTTAAGCAGTTATTGAGCTGTCTAAAAAGCCTGTGCTTATATTTTTCGTGATGCAAACGCTGCTCCTGTACCAAGCCTAAAAGATGTGTCTTTGACAGAAAGAATTAACATATACCCAGCAAATAAGAGATAAGTAGAAAGCATCCATCACCTTACAGCAAAGGAGGCTTTGTTTCACTTTAAATGTGCTCTCGTTTGTCTTTCTCAGAAAAGCTTTGAATTTTCTATAGAAAAAGTATAGCATCATCCTGTCTTGAAGCAAATAGAAGCTTTTCCCTTACATAAATTAAATAGAGATTAATTCTGCCTGTACTCGACCTTTCCATTGGTCAGAGATTGAGTTTCCCTAGTAAGTATACCTAGAGTGAAAGTAAAACAATTACTTCCCCCTAAAAAAAATTTCTATGGTATGTTGTAGCACTATTAAGATAAACAATCTTTATGAAGTCTTTCTAGTAGCATGCTCTTCCAGCAAATATGTCTAGTCTTCAAGACTGACTTTGCTTTGTAATCTTGCTTGGTTTTGTTGGCTCAGTCGCGAAAGAAACACTTCTGTAAATATATGTCTTTTAGTTACTGCTAGGGGACAATATGATACAAATGTCTGAGAATAAATGTTATAACACTATTTATTTTTTTCCACAAAATTGGCTGCAGAAACTCTGTTGGTATTCCTAAGCAATTTAAATTTTTTTTACGCCATTTTTGTCTGACATCCATATAGAGACAAAACAGCAGATTGAGCCCTAAGGACTGAAATCATACTTTTACCTGTGGACTGCAAAGCACACTTATCCTCACTGCAAAGTTGTCAGTATTGCTGAGTCCAAAATTTACAGCTAACAGCTATAACATTATAATACATTAAACACTTTCATATCACTGTATTGATCATCTTCTGGAAACCTGTGCGACCACTGAAACCTTTTTAATTTAGAAAGGATAATGCTTTGATTTTTGTAAAGGAAAAAGTTATTGTTATCATAAATTTTGGTCTATGAATTATGAACTCACAGGACAAAATACACAAACGTCAAATTATTTTGTGGAAGGCCTATCTTGTAGTAGACTGTTTCTCTTCAGTGTTTGTTATACCACTTGCAAATTAAAAGCAGTTTACTTTTTTCAGCCGTAGTTACATAAGGTTTTGTCACAGCTGTTCAAAGTTGTAAGAACAATCAATCGTAGCCTCATTTAAAAGAATGCACTAAAATACTGAGTTAAAAGTAGTAAAATCTATCTTTAGCTTTAGAAATTTTAATTGTAAGCTGTATATGTAATCATATATTATTGGGCAATATGGCTATCACCACTAATTTAATGTTAAAGGAAAATAAAATATTTTTTTTTACTCTTAAGTTCTTTTTTATTTGCATTCCAAGGCAAATTCCAAGATCCTACACTACAGAAAGAGAAAAACAATTGCTCTATGTGAAAGTATTTGTAGGAAATTACTTGGTTAAGTCATTGTTCAACTTTTGCTGTCAGAAATGTTCCCATCATCTTACCTGATGAGGGACTCAACAATAGCATATGGCTTATCAGGCAAATCAGAATTAAGCAATACTTGCAGTAAAGTGATTGTGCTGCCTTTTTATGAAACTCACTCACTAACTAAAATAAATAAATAAATAAATAAATACTAACTTAAAAAAAAGTATCAAATATTTCTCTAGGAAGAGAACAGAGACAATAACAGAACAGTGATTTGCATCCAGTCCTGTGTACTTTCAAATGATAGTGCATCTCAGTATTTTAAAGACAGATCTGATCCTATGACCAAGCTTTCAGGACGCAACCTAGATATTTTACATATAGAAAACCAGTCTGAATGCCTCCTCTGCATTTTCTATTGCAAAACATTTTCTGAACTCTACCTAAAAGTGTTTGTTAAACCTAGGGAAAAAAATATATGAGCTGGTAGTCTGTCTTCCCAGATTGCTCATTCTAGGCCTAAGACACACTGATTTCCAGGTGACTGTCCAGGTGACTGCTCAAATGTTTAAAGACAATGTGTTACAGTTGTTTTAAAGTAGTACATTAATATAAAAGCCTATTTAACACAAGTATTTGGTATTTATTTTTCCCTTATCCATTTTTGAGAGCCTTGTCTTACTTATAGTTGGTACCATTTTTTCTCAAAAACGGGTTTTTCCTGTGAACATGAGAGGACTTTTCCAATATTTATATGTTTTGCAATCAAATTCTTTAGATGCAGTTATTAACCACCCAGTTGATATCACAAACATTCAAATCAGGGAGAACCTCTTCACGTTTGTGCATCTCTGGAATTTTCAGTTGCTCAGAAGACCATGTCTTTCCCTCATGAATAGAGTGCCCTTTGTTTGCTGCGAGCTGGCTATCACACAGTTTGCACAGTCAAGTAATCCTAAAAATATTTTGATGGTGGGGGACGAGATAGGTAATTAAAATGCTCCTCGTTTTTTGCACAGAGAGGCTGTGTTTGAAACAGTGACATAATTCTTAGGTCAAATACGCCTTTCATTGTGCTACCCCACCTCCCTGTTGCCTGAAGTAATGTAAATATTTGCTTCAGTCCATGAAGCTCCCAAAGTCATTGCTGGGTCACTTTCTTTCTGGTATTCAACATGCCGATAACAAAATGAGCCCTAGTGCTGTATAGGAAGCTACCATCTTGTTTTAAACTGCACGTAGAACAGATTGCTTCTTCAAAACACCATCATCAGGAAAGGCTGAGTTGAGAAAGGCTTTTAGATAATATTTTTTTTTTTTTTAAATAAAGTAATCCTAGGGATTTCAGGCTTATCATTCTGCCATACTGTAGCTTAAATTGCTTTGGCATCTGAAGAAAACTGAAGGGTGAGTTTCAGTTTCTAACAGGAAAACTGTAATTTATTAATGACCATTTACGCAGAAGCATAAGTAAAAGAGAAAGATACCACAAAAAATGTTAGGAAAATACTGTCAAGATACCTTTTCCTCTGAAATGAATTCAAATTCAGAATATACTCTTGAATTTTTTGAAGGACAATATCTTTTTTTTTTTTTTTAGAGAGAGAGAGAGAGAGAATATAAGCTCTCCAGAAAATGTGGTTTCTTGGTGACCTGGGACACACAGATGAAGAAATGAATGAATATGGAGAGAATCATTTGAATAAACAAAGTAGGCCACTGATCCTTGTGAAGCTTGCACTAACAATGATCCTAGTAGCCAATTAAAATCTGAATGGATGTCTAGAGATGAAACTTACAAAGGACAGGGAATTTGATACAGGATTTGTGGAGACTTCCTTCTGGATAAAGGTCTGGTGACTGTGGGTTTTGGAGGTTGGGTTGGGGTTCTTTTTTTGTTCTTCTATTATTGTTTTTTTGGTTAGGTTTTTTTCCATATTGAATAATAAGGTAAAAACATTACATTCCTTCTAACCTATAGCTTAGGAAATCAAATATGTTCCCTTTCTCTGTTGCTATTTTCAAGTGGTTGGCTATCAGATCCAATAAGGCATTCACTGAGTGTTCATAATGCAAATCTGTAACACCATGACTGCAGTTGGACTTTTTGTTAAAATGCTGACATTTATAAAAATCATAGAATTGTAGAATCATTATGGTTGGATAATACCTTTAAGATCAAGTCCAACAGTTAAGTAACTCCACCATGCCCACTTCTAAACCCTGACCAACATATCTAGATGTCTTTTAAATGCAACCAAGGATGGTGATTTCACCACTTCCCTGGGCAGCCTGTTCCAGTCTTTGAGAACCCTTTCAGTGCAGAAGTTTTTCCTAAAGTGTAACCTAAACCTTCCCTGGTGTAACTTGATGCCATTTTCTCTTGTCCTATGGGTTGTAATTTGTGAGAGGAGACCAACACCCACCTCTCTACAACCTCCTTTCAGGTAGTTGTAGAGAGTGGTAAGATCTCCCCTCAGGCTCTCTTGAAGAGTGTCCAGCCTTCCTGGACTCCTTTGCTTTCAGGACAGCCTCCCAAAGGACTCTGCCAATCAGTCACCTGAACAGGCCGAAGTCTAACCTACAGAAGACAATGTGGCAGTTCTGCTAACAGCCTTCCAAGAATCAAAAACTCTATTATTCTATGATCACTATGCCCAATATGACCTCCAACCATTGCATCTCCTACAAGTCCTTCTCTGTTAACAAGCAGCAGGTGCAGAAGGGTACAATCTACAGCTGACTCTTTCACAAGTTCCATCAGGGAATTATCTTCTGCACACTCCAAGAACCTCCAGGACTGTTCTCTCTCTGCTGTATTGTATTCCCAGCACGCATCTGGGAAGTTGAAGACCCCCATGAGAGCAAGATGTAGTAATTGTGATATCTCTCCCAACTGCTTGTAGGGTATTTCATGAGTCTCATCTTCCTAATTGGATGGTCTGTAACAAACTCCCACCATGATGCCTACCTTTAAATAAATTTCTGTGCCTTTAAATAAGCATGCATTAAATAGTTTAGTATATATTTGAAATTCCTCAGTAGATAGTCAACCTGAAGCAGATTTACTGAGAAAGTTACTCTTGTACCAGGTTTTCCTTACATTTATGCATGATGTGTATTCTTTGGTTTTTGTACCTCTCTTTTCCATAATACAATAAATCCATAATACAATAAATCGTAGAGCTTTTCCTCCTTTCCTTTGTCATTTGGGCCAACAAAATTCTAGCAAGACTGTTAAGATCTTGTTATTTCATAAAGATGTAAGAATCATTCAGAAAGACAGAGAAATTTACTCTGTCTTTCTCAAGGAGTTCAAAAACTACAAAGGACTTACAAGGTAACATCCATATAATCAGATCCTTTACCATGGCAATTAAGGGCAATAAAAAGTACAAATTTGGTTTACTCCACATTTCTAGGCGGATATTAATTGTGATATTATGACAGGAATATTTAAAGCCTGAATTTTCAGTTTTGCCATGGCATCAGGGTGATGAGCCATTGATAATGTAAGCATGATATATTGTCATGGTTTAAGACTAGGTGGCATATCATCTAACCTGGGAAATGCTTTCAGTGAGGCATTATAGGAATGGCTGATTTATGCTACCAATCTCAAGCTGATTCTTATGCTTTTATATGGATGAATATTAATCAGATAAGATCTGGGGTGGTATCTGGAGTGTACAGTATACAGAAGGCTGTACCATTACAATCTGTCATGAACAATGTGCAATTCATTCAATTTATTAATGCTCTGTTTCCCCTTCAGGCAAATCATTTCAGCAGTGTGTGACAATAAAGGGCTTCAGTCAGACACTTTTGACAAACTTGACATGTTACTGGGCAGAAGCCAAGTTCTCAGATATAAACTCAGGGCTTACTTCTCTGGGTTTTCTCACAACCAGACCTGAAAAAGGAAAACACATTTCCAACAGTGCCAGATTATTTGATACAAAACTTCAGAGGCTGTTGGCATGCATATGATGTTGAAGAGAACTGTTTAACAAGAAAGAATAGGAATTGGAGAGAGAGAGGAAAAAGGTTTCTAACACAGCCAATGAGAAAAGATGCTGGTGCTATGTAGGTTCCAGATGATGGCTGAGAACCAAGAGCACAAAGCAGGATCAGTCATGAAAGACTGGAACCAGCAAAAGAACTGCATCTCATTCATCTGTTCTATCTTATTTCTACCATTACAGGTCTCATAGCTACATACATTTGTAGGGCAATCACAAGACACCATTCCTTTTCACTGGCTTTTTCTAAACATATAGGGATAATTTCATGAACACCTTAAAGTGCTACAACTTGCTCACCTTTTACAGCTGTTGTCCCAAACCACTTCCCTTTCTCACCTATGGAAGAACCTGGAAGAAACCCTAACCCGTACTTTTTAACTCTCAGGTAAGAAATCCTGGCAGAGAGAGAACTGGACAGAACACTACTCAATACACCTTCCCTTCTCAGAACTGCACTGCAAGCTTGGCTAGATGCTGATTTGTGTTAACCAATAGAGTAAACAGAGCTTTCTTAGCCAACAAGTCATGGTGAGGGGACAAAGTACTTAGGTTTGATAATTCCTTAATTCAGCGACAGTCTATGTTCTGTTTATGTTTCAGCAGCTTGTGTACAAAATAGGGCTTTATTGTGTCAAAACACCATAATAGCAGGTAAGAAAGGCTAGGATTTGCCATGAAGAGATTTAAAAAACAAATAATTATCTATGCTTTTTATATGGAGCAATAAGGTACAAAGGTTTATCAGTTTTCCCTGATAATGAGGGAAGTTCAAAGTACAGTTTGGAATAAAGCCTAGAGTACCTGAAGTCACCTAACTTTATCAAGGACTACTTTTTCCTATTGACAAAATACTGTTCTCTGATATAAGTATCTCATTTTTTAACGTGGCTTATGATTTTCATCTTCAAAGAAAAAAATGAAGTACTGTATATATCTTCAAGGTTTCTAAGCATTTTATCCTTTATGTATAGAGTATTTTTTTCTTTTCAGATTAACAAATCATGGTCATTTCTTGGACAGTTAGCATAATTTTGGAAATTAGGCAAGTTTTTGTTCTGTGTACAGGCTCATTGTCTTTTTGGTGTTTACAAACATCTATTTTTTTGGACCATCGTGTTTTTATAATTTTAAAGCATGGACATCAGTTTCTGTTTTTTATTACTCTAATGAAGTGAAATAATAATAATAGTACCATCTTCCCTTTCATCTTCAATTTCCTTTCAACTGAGAATGCTGATCATTGACAGTGATAGGGGACTTCCTTTCAAACTTATGGAATAGTACTGTTGAGATATTTTGGCTTTTTTTGAAAACAACCAAGAAGAATGATATTTTGTAAAACTTGCAAATCAACCAGCACTTGTTCTTTAATATCATTTTAGAAACACTTCCCAGGAGGAGGATTTGCTTTAGTAATAAGCTCATTCATTAATATTCAAATATGAGAAAATAAAGTCCAGAAAAAAGTTGGCTCTCTAGACAAAACGTGGAAAGACGTTACTCTGTGCCCCAGAATAATCTTGTTAAAGAACAAGGAAAAGGACTATTTTGTCTGTTTTACCTACTTGCCTCTAGCTATCCTGGCAGTTCAATGGGGAGAAGCATACCTTTTCATGGGAAAGCTCCGACAGAATTTCCAAACAAACGTTACAAAGCTGATTCATAGCCAGTCTCTGGCAAACCAGTTTCGTACTACTGTTCTGAAAGCATAGGCGTCCATTTCAGAAAGATACTTAAGTATGTGGTTAACTTCCAGTAAGTGAGTAATCTCGTTGACTTCAATGGGACTATTCATGTCCTTAAATGCCTGTCGTAATCAGGAATTAAATCTTTGGTTATCCTTTCAGACTGCACAGAGCTGACTCTGTGCAGACACTGAATATTTCCAAATGAAACTTTGCCAAACGGTCTTCACTTGGTATCCACAGTTTCTTGTTTTCAGTGTCTCTGAAATGCCTCTGTAACCATCACAATACTGGAAAACAGTTTAACTTTTATTCGTTTCTTTCTTAATCTTTACAGAGATCATAATGTAGCAGTATACTATGATAAAGCTGTGTTTGAAATTGTGACCATATCAGGGTTCAGTCAAAAAGTAGCAGGTCAAAGTATGAGTTAGTTTTCTTTTTTAAGAGCTGGTACTTCTTTTAAGGAGTGGGATAATCTAAGATAACTTTTCATTTAGTCTTTCTTTAAAAAGGGAAAATATGCATCAAGCCAGGAATAGAAGAAAATGCTAAATCATTCAGCCATAGCTAAAATAATATTGCTTTGTGTCATGGCACCTGCTTAAGATGTTTACAATTTCTATTTTCTTTTAAATTTGCCAGATATCTTCAGATTAGCCCATGAAAAAATGAACTATCAAAGACTATTTTTCTTTTATTTTAAAGGGTAAGGGAAGCTGTTTCATTATACTGAAGACTGCACTTCTCAGTTCTTTCACTAAAAAGCAGTCCTACTCATTGCTAGTATGTACTCCTGTGAATTGTGTGGAACATACTGTAGTGCTGTGCCTGAAGACATTATATGTGTTGTTAAAGTTCAGAAAAGAGAGAGCAGGAGAAGAAAGGCTACATCTATTTGTATTTCTCTAACTGCTCTGTATGGATACTGTTGCTAGGTCCCTATTATATTTTTACTGATATACTCATTCCATGCATTGTCAACTGGTAGTGAATTAGGTCAGACTGTAGACAAAGTCTTTGCATTATTTTACTAATGTTTCTTTCACTATTGGAGTTCCAGTGTTGTCTATTTGCACAAAATAAGCAGCAAAAGCTTCTACTTTTTTACTGTCTCCTAAGGAGCTATGGGAGAAAGGGCTAAAAAGCCTGTGAAGTCATGAGGTTATCAGAGAAAAAGGGAGAGAAATGCAGCAAAGGGTATCCATCTAGTTAGAGATGTACAAGAGAAGCAGAATCACTGTAGAGGAATGTATGTGACTTGTGATCAAGAAGTTCAGACCTGTTACTGGATTTTTTCATACAGTGTCTCTGGACCTGGGTGTGTATTAACAAAAGGAGATTTCTTTTTCTCTTAAAATGAGAAGAAAAATTAAATGTGTCTTAACTGTCTTCATGTTTTCTCACTGGTTCCATAAGCAGTAAATAGGTAGACACAGTAGTTCTAAGGATGAAGAAGCAGAAATGTATATTATTAGCTTGTTTTAAAATGAAAATATTAAAATGAGATCTTAGCCTGAACTGCATCTTTCAAAACTGCTTGAGGACTAAACCTCTTTCTGTCAACAGCTACATACTTGCTCAGATTCATTTATCCAAATAGTCCCAGGGACTTTGATAGAATCACAGAATCACAGAATCACAGA
>NW_010203287.1:0-223 GCF_000695765.1 Mesitornis unicolor
TATTACAACCACAAGAGATTCACAAAATGAATTATTGCAAATACAACAGAGTCATAAAATGCACTATTACAGCCAACAGGCAATTCACGACAGCCCACAAACCATTCACAAATCTCACTATTACTGCCTATTACTGCAACTCACAAAATTCACTATTACAACTCCCAGGCGATTCATGGAACACACTATCACAACTCACAAACAACTCAGAATACCACACGTG
>NW_010203287.1:430-812 GCF_000695765.1 Mesitornis unicolor
CACCCCCCGCCTCAGAGGTGGGAGGAGAGCGACTAAAGTTCTGTAAATCCCCTTGGACTAAGATAAGGTGAGCCAACCCCAAACGATCAGGTAGAAGTTTTAATGTGAAGAATTTGGATTTGGAAAACGTAAAAGTGGTTGGTAGTGTTGGTTCTTAGTGGGTGCCTTTTATAAGAAAAGAGTGACAGGAAAGATAAGAAAAGATAAGGAAAGATATCACCACCCTTCGATCCCACAATGATTCCTTGATGTTGATGAGGACAGGGTAATCTTCCTGTGGTGGGTGTGTGGTGGGCATGCACTCGTGGCTCCCTGAGCCTGTGCCTTTTATACAGTCCAGGCCCTCAAGGCTGCTGCGCCGGCACTGAAAAAGGGATTAAAG
>NW_010203287.1:1251-1515 GCF_000695765.1 Mesitornis unicolor
ACATCCCTACTTTACAATCTTACGGATTGTGGGGTCTGCTGTGTATCCGCACGTCAGCTTCATCCTGTGTGTGTGGGGTAGTCATGAGCCCTTTCCCCGCATTAGCTTGCCTGGCAACACAGAACTGCACATCCTCGGACAGGCAGGCACCCGTGCTTCCAGTACATCTTTTCTTCATTTTCCAGAGCAGAACTTGCAGCTTTTGTTATGCAGGACCTGTTCTGCCACAATGTTTGAGACATTAGCTCTTTCAGTCTCTCGCAA
>NW_010203288.1:0-208 GCF_000695765.1 Mesitornis unicolor
TAGCCAAATCTGTGTGGTCCAGGCGTGAGTGTAGGCTTCACTCTGCCCATGGGAGATACGGGATTCGTTACATGGCTATAGGCGAAGATGTGGAAACGTATTTTAACCGATAAATGTAGTAGTATATCTAAATACAATAGTTCTTCGAAGGTTTAAAATACATTCGACTGCTTTCACTCAAAAATAGCCACTCCTGGGGAAGGGAGCA
>NW_010203288.1:295-614 GCF_000695765.1 Mesitornis unicolor
TGCACCAAGCAAGCGGTTGGAGAGCTGCAGCCCACTGTGCTGGCGCTGGGTTATAAGAACCAATGTAGCACATAAAATGTGCGGGGCGGGGTACAGCGTTGCGGTTCTCGTTACAGAAAGGCAGAAGCGAGCCTGAGGGCCGGGACCTGGCGGCTCGCGGGTCTGCGGGCGCCGCGGTGTACGGGTAGCTCTTCCCATGGTCCCTTCTATGCAGCCCGAGAGGGCAAACACCGGGTTGTGCTTTGGTAAGGGAGGAGGAAGTCAGGTCCGTGCGGTCAAATCCCCGGAGCGGAGCTGCACCGGCAGCAGAGGGCTCACT
>NW_010203289.1:0-991 GCF_000695765.1 Mesitornis unicolor
AAGGTCCTGGAAGGGCCCAAAATGCCCCAGAAAAAGCCCCAGAAAGGTCCTGGAAGGGACAAGAAAAGGTCCCTAAAATTGACCCCAAAAGGGTCCTGGAAGGTACTAAAGAAAAGCCCCAAAAAAGGTCCTGGAAGGGGCAAGAAAAGCCCCAGAAGGCCCAGAAAGGTCCTGGAAGGTCCCCAGAGGTTCCCACAGGTCCTGGAAGATCCCAAAGGCCCCAGAAGGTCCCAGAAGTTCCTGAAAGGTCCTGGCAGATCCCAAAGTCCCAGACAGGTCCTGGAAGGTCCCAAAGCTCCCAGAAGGCCCAGAAAGGTCCTGGAAGGTCCCCAGAGGTTCCCACAGGTCCTGGAAGATCCCAAAGGCCCCAGAAGGTCCCAGAAGTTCCTGAAAGGTCCTGGCAGATCCCAAAGTCCCAGACAGGTCCTGGAAGGTCCCAAAGCTCCCAGAAGGCCCAGAAAGGTCCTGGTAGGTCCCAAAGGCCCAGAAAGTCCCAGACAGGTCCTGGAAGATCCCAAAGTCCCAGAAAGGTCCTGGAAGGTCCCAAAGGCCCCAGAAAGGTCCTGGCAGGTCCCAAGAGGTTCCCACAGGTCCTGGCAGGTCCCAAAGTCCCAGAAAGGTCCTGGCAGGTCCCAAAGTCCCAGAAAGGTCCTGGCAGGTCCCAAAGTCCCAGAAAGGTCCTGGCAGGTCCCAAAGTCCCAGAAAGGTCCTGGCAGGTCCCAAAGTCCCAGAAAGGTCCTGGCAGGTCCCAAAGTCCCAGAAAGGTCAGACAGGTCCTGGCAGGTCCAAAAGGCCCAGAAAGGTCCTGGCAGGTCCCAAAGGCTCAGAAAGGTCCTGGAAGGCCCCAGAGGTTCCCACAGGTCCTGGAAGGTCCCAAAGGCCCCGAAAATCCCAGACAGGTCCTGGAAGGTCCCAAAGCTCCAGACAAGTCCTAGAAGTTCCCAAGAGGTTCCCACAGGTCCTGGCAGATCCCAAAGTCCCAGAAAGGTAC
>NW_010203290.1:0-3636 GCF_000695765.1 Mesitornis unicolor
GGGCTGCTCCAGCCCATAGTTGTGCCCTCACTTTTGGAGAGCCCCACGTAGGAGTGTACATCCTTCGGAGGAGTCAGGAAGGGTGAGGATGGTGGCAAGTGGCCGTGCTTCAGGGACCACATGGGTTTTGTGGCAAGCTGTGTGACAGCAGTGTACGTTTGGGGGTTTTCCACCTCAGAAGCGGAGGCTGTGCTGGCAGACGGTGTTTGCTTAATGTGCTGCCCTCAGTGCAAGGCACAGGGTGGCCGTGCATCTGCTTGGGGCACACTTGTTGCTGTCAGCCTTGGCTGCCCATGTTCCCTGATGGGGTGACTGGGGCAGTGATGGAGCTGCTGCTGGAGAGGTGCAGCTCCTCTGTGTGCAAAGGAACATTTTGAGGGCAGTGCTGACACTCCTGCTGACAGCACAGGAGAACTTGGGCTCCTTGCATTGCTCTCCCGTAGGCAGCTTTTTACCTGCTTTAACCATCCATGTCCAGGCCGAGTTACATGGATGTGAGGGAAAGGGACACCCTGTTGCCTCACTACATCCTTTTGGACCAAAGGTTGGGCAGTGTCTCAGCCGGTGGAGCTGGACTTTGCTTTGTGGTGTGACTCTCGCAGGGCGGAGCGAGCGGGCACAAGGTGCTGCCATGCTGCTGTGTGGGCTCTGCCCTGCCCACCCAAGCAGATGGTCCGTGATCTGCTCCGGTGTAGTGGCCCCAGGCACTGGAATTGAGAACCTGCTCTGGGATCTCCAGTCTAGCTCTGTGTCCAGCTTTGGTTGCCTTGGCTCACTCAGGAGAAGCTTTCTGATGTGCAGCCAGCTTCGCAGCTGAGAGAATTTATGATGTTAGTTATGGAAACACTCTGCTTTTTCTTCCCTGCCCCTAAAACTTTGTAAATCTCCTGTAAACTTAAGGGAACTCTTTGGGAACAAGAACTCCTTGCACTGGACTACTCCTCGTGTTGAAACTCAGAGCTGAATTTTGGCCAGGACCGCCCTTTTCCTGTAACTGAAGCCCATCGTTTCCATGTGCTGGCACTGGCTGATGATCCTGGTCATGAATCCCAGTCTCTGGGAGGTCCGTGGCTGAGGTGATCCAGCAAGCTCCTTATTTCGACAACATCCCAGTCTGCTTATTCGGGGCAGGGGGTTGGACCAGAGCACACAGACGGCGATAAGTGTCGCTGCCCAGTGCAGCACACCCCAACCTTGCTGTGCTCCTGGCCCCAGTGCCAAGCCTGTGTGACTTGGAAAAGGTTGCCCTCTGTGTCTGATAGAGACAGAGCTGTTTATCTAGCGGTGAAACCCTTTGCAAGAGCTTCCAATCTGGTAAGCGCACTGTATTAATCCTTGAAAATCAAAGGATCCTAAAAAGGCCTCTGTCGCAGGCTGTGGAGCAGAGCACGTAAAGCCAGGGCTGCTGGATTTCAGGCTGTTACAGATGCACTGAAAAAGCACATTCCCTCTCATTTTTCTATTCTTTGCTTGTGTCTGGCAGTGAGCACATCAGATTTACAGCTCTCTGCGGCTGTGACCAAGTCAGGATCATCCATGCCAGCGGAGAAGTGGCTTGCAGGGTTGGAGAGGAGCAGGACCAGTCTGCTTAACTCCGTGGATGACGTGGTTGCGGCTCAGCGGGGCTGCCGATCACCTGCTGCTTCTTTGCTTGCTCTGAGCTCTGCCCCTTTGCCTCTTTCGGTGGCTCAGGCCACATCTTGTGCAAGGAAGCGCTGGCTCCTTACTGGCAGGAGGAAGTTGGATGGTTGCTCTTGAGTAATGTGTAACCAGCCTCTCCCGAGCAGTGTGACTTCCAGAGCGGTGACCTCTTTTTTCGATTGGTAACCAGAAGGGAGGAGAAGTGGGATATAGGTCAGTCTGGTGGCACGGCACCCACCATGACCTCACCAGTTCATGTCACCCTGCCTCTCCTCACCTGCCCCATGGTCTGTTCACCCAGACTGCACTCCTGTAACCTCAGTGCGGGCCCGTGGCGCTTGAGATCTCTGCAGCCTTTGCACCTCCCTGTGTCCTTTTGCTGGGTGCGGCTCCAACCTTTGCAGCCAGTTTGGATGACGGGGGGCTGATCGCTGCAGTGTCACTCGGCTGTGTCACCTGTGGGCCTTGGCCTGGCCTGAACTCCAGAGTCAAAGTCAGGGCCTGGGCAGTCTGTGTGATGGGGCGGCCCATGGAAATATGAACCCCACTGTGGGTAGGAGCAAGCCAGGGAAAGTTGCCTTGATGGTCAAGAGTTGATGGCAGGGATGGGGAGAATTTTGGGGAATGGATATTGGGAGCTGCTGCCAAGCCAGGGTACATCCTCTGTCTGCCAGGGGGATGGTGGGCACTGAGTCAGGGCATTCAGGTGTTTGTTGGAGAGGAGGTCAGCTCCCAGATCCGCTCCTGGGAGAGCGGAGCAGAGCTGATGGCTGCTCCTGGGGGCTTTGTTCATGTGGAAGCTCCTCTGCCCTCCTGTCCTGTCGAACGGCTGCTCCCTGCCCAAAATAGCTCCTGTGTCCTGCCAGCTTCTGGCCGCGTCCTTTGTCCTACTTGGAGGGTCCCCAGCTCCCACCTGTCTGGGGGTGGTGTAGATGGGCCCTGCTCCCATGGGCTGGTGGGGTCTCAGCAGCCTGTTCCATGCGTGGGCAGGGCTGAGGGAGATGCTGGTGTCTCCAGCAGGGGAAGGAAGCTGGGAGCTCTGTGGACAGACCTGTAGCTCCACTGAGGAAGCAAACCGACAGGCAAGAGCTATTTGCTTGAAGATGGGTTTGCTGGAGGCACCCAGCCCTGCTAAGCTGCATGGGGAGCATACCCTTTGCTGCCTGTGTCCTTGCATTGTACAGGGAAGTGTTTCTCATCTACATTCTCCTCCTTTTTTGGACTTACCTACGGTAATGACTCCCCTGGGGCATCTCCCACCCCTGCAAAGAGCAGAATGGGCTGAACCTTCCTTGAGTGGTGGGTATGCAGGCTAACACCCATTGCTGAGGAGTGGCAGCTCCTAGGGGAACTGTTTGAACAACTACGAGGAAAACATTGCTAGCATTGTAGCTCACAGCAGGAGGAGTGGTCCTTGATCCAGCGTTGAACCAGCATCTCTGCTTCCTGGACTTTGAAGGCTTCCAGTTTGTCCTCTGTTTGCAAGGCTCTTGCAGCCACATTAGGCTGGACTCGCCTCTTCCACAGAGCTTGTAGTGAGCGGATGCTGTCAGCTTGAAGGAAGCATGGACCATTGAGTCTAGCTGTACCAGCCTCGAAATTACAATCAGTTTCTCCCAGGCTCCCAGTAAAATTCCCACCCTGGGGCTGTACAGGGCTTAGCATGCACTAAAGCACTTTGAGCACATGGGACCATGCGGGACAGACACCTGGGTGGACCACAGGGCAAGTGAGACTGGAGGCTCTGTCACAGAGCTCTTGTGTCTCCTTCCACCCACCCTGGCTATAGCAGACCCTGTCACCTCCCTGCCCTACTGCTGACTGCTCTTCTCTTTTGCAGAATCATCAAAACTGTGGTCAAGTCCTTCAAGTATTTCTTCGGCCTGAGGTTTGAGGTGAAGGGACTGAAGAACTTCGAGGTGGAGGGCCCTGCTATCATTGTGTCCAACCACCAGAGCATCCTTGACATGATGGGTGAGGAGCTGGTGGGAGGGA
>NW_010203290.1:3667-19470 GCF_000695765.1 Mesitornis unicolor
TTGTGAGCATGGTTTCTCTGATGGTGAACATCTCCTGGCCAAGCAGCCCCCTGCCCCAACCTGTCTGTGCTCCTGAGTTTGCTGGTTCCGCTTTCTCTATCAGTGCTGGTTGTGCAAGAGATCTCTGCTTCTCCTCTGAGCAATTGCACCCCATGCAGCACCCCAAGTACTCCTCATCTTCAGGTCTGTCCCCACCTCAGAAGGTGTCTGTGGTCCCATCTGAGTGCAGAATGGGGGGGTGGTGGCTGCCAGGTCTCACCCTCTGCCATCACATTAGGGCTGATGGAGGTCCTGCCTGACGACTGTGTCCAGGTGGCCAAGAAGGAGCTGATGTACGCTGGCTTCGTGGGGCTCATCATCTACCTCGGTGGTGTCATCTTCATCAACAGGAAGAGCACCACCAGTGCCAAGATGGTGATGGCAGAGGTGGCCAAGACGATGACAGCTGAAAATGTGAGTGTCACAGTGGCACCTGGCAGGGTGACGTGTGTCTGGGCATCCTGGGGTGGCATGGGCGGGATGTGGCACTCCTGGTGCTGACTCGCCTGGAGTTACAGCCAACTGCAGCCCTTGGCAAGGCTGGCTGGTGGCTCTGCCAGCAGGAAGGGAGCACTGCAAGTGGATTGCTGGAGCAGAACCTTATCTTCCTATGTGCAGGTGAAGGTGTGGGTGTACCCAGAGGGCACGAGGAACTGCACAGGGGATTTGTTGCCATTCAAGAAAGGAGCATTTCACCTTGCTGTCCAGGCACAGGTAACAGCCCTTTGCTCCTGCACGAGGCTTTTGTAGTGGCATTGCAGGCTGGGCATGCAGCAGCATGGTTTATTTGCTTTCAAGTGAGCTGTGTTCCCACGGCACAGCTGAGCTTCTCGGCTAAACCACCCCTAAGGTGTCATTAAGAAGCTTAGAGCGCCTTCCATACCCTGTGGGGGTGACTTGAGTGGGCCAGGGGCTGCAGACAGTGGAGAAGCTGCCTTGTCCTATCCCCTGACTGCCCCAGCACTGCATTCCTGGTGTCCCATCTGGAGGGATGGGGACAGGGACACTTTACTCCATGGTCCTGGGTGTTGTGGGCAGCTGCCTGGCACAGTGGCAGTGCTGTGCCTGTGCCCTGCTCCTGGGAAGCACGGCTGCAGCACAGAGCTTTGCTTCTGGTGGGGAGCCCGATGGGTGCTGCACTTTGGGGTTCCCTAGGCAAGCTCTCAAAGCTGTTGATGCATTTCTCAATCCCCCAGGTTGCAGTAGTGTTGCGTTGATTCAGAATTGCTAATGCTAGTGCTTTACAGCAACATCTGGGCTTCCTCTGTGTAGAAATAGCTGCTCCCTCCCAGACAGCCATATGGCACTTCTTGATATGTCTTTAATGCCTTCTCTCTCCAAAATGACAAGATCCGTGAACAGTTAGCAGGGGAGCAGATCAGCAGCTCCTTGACTTTGCACAGGTGGAGCTGTCTGTGCTGCTGAAGGAGTGGTGGTGCCTGCCTGGACAGAGCTTTGGGGCAGTGTCCTAGGGACACTGATGACTTGGGGAATACTGCCTGGGCCCAGGCAGTTGCAGCTGCTGGGGCACCCTGCTCGGCTCCCAGATGCTGGGGACCTGGTACTGGAGAGGTGACTGGGAGGAGATGGGTGCCTTGCTGTCCCGTGCATGCTCTGCCTTGCAGCACAGGACTGGGATGACTCAAGGCCTGAGGGGAAACTGCTTTCCCTAAAAGAGGTGTTACAGTGGGGATGCTGAGGAAGGCATTTGGTGCCAGATCTCTTGCTGGGTGGCCAAGCCCAGTGTGTAGCCTGCATTGTACCGTCCTCGTTCCTGCTGGGGTGATGCAGCCAAGGCAGGGGCTGTCAGGTGCTGGAAGGAAAGGGTGACAGTGAATGTGGCACCCGCCTCTGGTAACACTCCCTGTGAGTCACCGACTGTAGATCATGTCTTTATCAGCACTGAAATAATGGCTCTGTGCCTGCCTTCTGGCTGTGTCTCTGCCTGTCTGAAGCTTCCCTGGGAGCAGCTGGTTGCAACCGGGGACTGCTTTTCTTGAAAGCTGAAGACACAGGAGCTGGCCTGCGCCAAATGTGCTTGTACAGCACAGGAAGGCCTGTCAAAACAGGCACCCTCCAGTGTTTGCAAAACCTGGGTTTTGAAGCCTGGCTTGAGTGGGACAAGAAGCCCTGAAAGCCAGTGCTGACCGTAGGCTGAGGTGTAACTTGGCCCTACTGCCTTCAATGTCCCTGTGCTTTGAGTTGCTGGAGAGTGGTTTTGATCCCATTTGACTGCTGCGTGGGATTCACTGCCTATCTCTGGGCTGCCCTGAGATGCTGCACGTCAAGTAACTCTTCTTCTTCTTCCCCAAGGTCCCAGTAATCCCCGTGGTGTACTCCTCCTTCACCACCTTCTATAACCCGAAAAAGAATCTATTTACATCAGGTATCAAAGAGCCCAAGGGTATTTACGGTCACTCAGAGGCAGAGTTGATGCCATACCCATGTGGAGATCTGGTTCATAAGGGTGTGGGAGGGAAGTGGTGCTGGGGTGAGCAGGAGGAGTCCCTCTGGGAGATGTGTGGAGTCACTTCAAAGCCTGGGCTGAGTTAGCTCAGGAAAGAGTTAATTAAGTAATTAAATACAGAATTAAATTAAATACAGAAGCAGATGGAGGGAGCACCTGGTACAAGTTTTGCCTGGTGTGGCCCTGGAGCTGATCAGGTCCATGGCTGTGGGTAGGGGCAGAGCAGGGACACCACCAGCCTTGGAGAGGGGCAAGCTCTGGCTGGGGTGTAGTTTGGGGTGCCAGGGAAATACCCTGCTGGGTGCAGCTGTGAGAGGGCAAGGTCTAATCCTCAGAGCAGTCTCTTGCCCCCAAGACCAGGGCAGCCTCTGCCTGAAGCCCTGCAAGGGGACGAGGGCTGTGCTGGGGCTGTACAGGGTGGGGGGTGCAGGGGTCCTGGTGCTGCTGTGGTGTGTGGGTTTCTCATAGGCTTTTCTCCTGTTTCCAGGCAAAATCATGGTTGAGGTTCTGCCTCCAATAGACACCAAAGGCCTGACCTCAGACGATGTCTCCGACCTCACTGACAGATGCTTCCACACCATGAGGGAGACCCTCTTCAGGCTGTCAGGCCGTCCAAGCCAGGAGAAGGACTCATCCTAGATGCTTCTCCAGTGGCGTCACCCTGTGGTGGTGGCCGAAGGGACCTCTCTGTTGCCAAATAGCGAAGGAACTTCTCTTTCTCTGCAGTGACTTCTGATGCTGGGAACACCACGGACTGGCACACATGGGCTGTCCAGCCAGCGCTGAGGTTCCCCCTTGAGTGGATTTCTCTTATGGGTTCATTATCTTGCAATGAAACATCTCCTTTTTCTGAATTTCTCAGGCATCAAACTTGTGCTACCAAAGGGCTCGATGACCCGAGAGGTGAGTTCCCCCAGCTCAGGGAGCTGGCGTGGGGTGACAACGAAAACCTGGCTGGAGGCTGGGCTCTGCCTCATGCGGATGTCCCTGCACCCATGTTTATGCAGGCTCAGCTGGTGCTGTCCTGTGCTGTCCCAGATGGAAACCACCAGACAGTTTGTGTTTGCACAGCCTTGATGCTGCTCAAACAGGGCTGGAAATTGGGTGAAAATACAGACTCTGACACTGTGGCAGCACTGGGAGCTCATGGGCAGCCTCTGGGGCAGGGCCTGTCTCCTTGAGAGATGCCCTTGGGTCTTGTGCTTGGGCTTTGTGTTTTCCAGGCACTCCTGAGCCTAATCTTTCACTTCTGAAGAAAGCACCTAGGACCAATAACCTCAGCTGGGCTGCAGAGGGGAATGTGTGGGGCCAGTCGGCCTTAGAGCATCTCTTCAGGCTTGATTGCCTTGTCTGAACAAGCGGCCTTGCTCATTGAGGGATGCAGCGGTAGAGAGGGAAGCTGTGACCTGACCAAGCCAGAAAATACGGTCTGGGAAAAGCCTTGCCAGTGCAGTCATCTTCTGAGCAAAACCCCTCACCTGTTTCTACCATTCTGAACCACCAGCTTGATTTTAAAAACTGCACCGATCTGTCAGAGTCATGGGCAAACCTGTCCTCACGTGCAACTTGTCTGTGGCACACCTCTGGATGCTGTGTGTGACACAGCTCAGACATGTATGTGACGTGTGTGACGTGGCTCAGAGCTTCCGTGCTGCCAGCTCCCTGCCGTGATGGTGGTTCAGCCTGATTGGTGCCTGTGGTACTTGTTGCAGATGCAAAAGGCTCTGTCATGCTCATTCTGTCACTTGTCATGGTCAGCAGTGGCCAAAAGATGGTGCCTCTTCCGCGTGTCTTTGCTGATCTCAGTAGAGCTGCTGCTCTGCACGGCTTGTAAAGCTCCTGCAGAGCTGCAGGGTGGGTGAGCTGCAACTGCAATGGGGCTCGGAAGGCTTCAGCTCTCCCTTTTTGAGGAGATAGGCTTCTCCCCCCATTCAGATAGAGGGGTTTCCCCTCTCCTGGGCGGTGAGGGACCAGCAGGATCCTGGATCCCTTCCTGGGGGCTGCAGAAGTGTTGATGCCCTCTGCGAAGAGCAAGGCTGGCTCAGGTGCATGGTTCCAGGGGTAACCTTGACCCCTAACATGGGCTCAGGGAGGTTTTGGCTTTCCTGTTCATGGTGCAGGGTGTATGGCCTTGAGATAAATCTCCTGGGGCTACTCAGGTAACCAGCGCAGGTGGCTTCTGCAGGCTGCCTGGCTCTGCTTTGGTGACATTGCAATCATGTGGCATTTTGGGGTTAAAACCTCAGCTGGGAAAAGCAGGGGGTTCCCACAGAGCCAGTGGGGAGCCCTCGGGCTGAGCTGCTGCTGCTGGGGGCTGGGGTGGGCTTTATCAGAGGGGCCTTAAAAGTACAGACTCAGGGGTCAGACCCGTGGTGGGCTGGGTCGGGGTGGGAGGATGGGAACCAAACCAGCACTTTGTAGGAGCAGCAGATCAAGGGCTGTCATGGAGGTTAAGCCCAGGAGGGTCCTGGGGGGGAAAAAAACCACATCTGTGGAGTGACCCCTGCAGCATCCTCCTGTGGGAGGAGGGAGTGGTGCCTCTGTGTGCAGTTGTCTGCTGTTCACTTTTAATTTGGTTGAGAATAATATTATGTGCTTTAAAAACACCAACAACAAAGTACACCTTTGGTTATTTAAATAAAGGAGACTCCTGGTCTTGTGTGGGAGCTGGGGGAGGAGGGCGGCTGTGGGGGGGAGAGGGGTGCTGACCCCTCAGCTTTTGCAGGAAGCGGGTTTGATGATCACAGAAATCATTCAGGTTGGAAGAGGCCTCTAAGATCATCAAGTCCAACTGTCGAGAACAAGCAGGGCCCTGGAGCAACCACTTTCCCAGCCAATAACAACCCCACAACCTCGGTGTCCGCAGCAGGAGGCTTTATTTTGGTACAACAGATTTTGGCAGCACCCTGTTGCCCATGTGACACACGTAGCTCTGCTCTGGGCAAGCAGGAAGGCGTTGTATCAGGTCGGTCACATCTGCTCTGCTGTGCTGGTGGCCTTGGGCTTGAGCAAACAGTGCAGGGGAGGTAGGTGGGTGTGCTGGGGGCTGCTGCATCCAGGAGAGGGCGGCAGCCCTGACTGCTGGTGCTTGGGCCAGTGTAAACCCCTGGGTGTGCCAGGCTCTGGTCCCCAGTCCGGGCATGCAGAGGACTGTCCCTCCCTGGCCTCGCCCCGTTGGCACAGGTTTGTCTCTGCTCTGTGCTGATGATGGGAGTGTGGCAGGGAAAGGTTTTTTATTAAAGCAAATGAAAACAGTCTCTGTGCACCTCCAAGCCTGTGTAAAAGCTTCATCCTTGGTACTGCCCTGTAGGGCCCAAGGATGGTGCAGAGGGCTGCGAGCAGGAGCAGGGAATTTCAGAGCAAGCTGCTGCAGCTGCCATGCTAAGAAGCAGTGAGGAGCCAGCACTATAATTTGTGGAGGGGGCCTGGTCCCAAAGAGCAGAACAGAAGCTGCAGGGATGGGCACCTGCTCCCTGCACCCAGCCAGCGCAGTACCTTTGTAGGGACCTGCTGCACCCATCCCCTGCTGTGATGCCTGGCTTGGGGCTTGCCCTCTCCACCACAATTTTTGGCCGTAGTCCTCCAAAATGCAGGACTTTCCCCCACCTTCTTTGGGTGGGAGCATGGGGGGCAGCTGTTCTGCCTAGGCCAGGTCTGTGCTTTTTTTAGGAGATGATGTCCCAGGGTAATGCTAAGGAAAAGGCAGGCAAAGCCAAGCACCATGTGGCTTCACGTACAGCCGGGCTCCCTGGCACAGCCAGACAGGCACTAACGGCATGAGGTAAGGCGTTTATTTTGCCTAAATAAAAAGGCATTTATTCTGAGGGCTCGGAGTCCAGTTTGGAAGTAACTGCACGACCTTTGATCAGGGGAGTTGGGAGAGAAAAATGAAGGAGATGCTGATGGGAAAGCAGCATTCTCCTGCTACCCTGTGCCTTCCTGTAAGTGGTGTAGCTTCATCCTCACCCTGGGGCTGGAGAGGGAGATGAGAGCTACAGATGCGCTCTGCTTGCTTCAGTTCCTCTGCTAGAGTTCATTCTTGCAGGAACCTGAGAAAATGAAAAAAAACAACAATCCAGCTTGGGTTTGGTTTGTCTCTTTCCCCAAGAAGGATGATGTTGACCCCAATCTCTGTGAATGTCACCCCTACTTGCTGTATTCCCTTTACCAAACACCCCCCAGCCTCTCCATGCGATGCTCTGCGAGCCCCATTGCTTGCTGGATCATGAAAGGACCATCCTGTGTCCTCCAAGGACTTTCAACACCACAAGAGGGACAAAAACAGGTTTTGCTTGCCGGAACAGGCTTGGCAGAAGCTAATTTCAGGACTTTGGAGTCATCCCTTGGAATAAATCCATGCTACCTTGTGATACTGCTCACATTCCTCAGTGCTGCCTCTAATACGTACAGGTCTGCTGGAATACACCGATGATTACCCCTTTCTGAGATGTTTTCTAAGTGTCTATTTGCAGCTACTTAGTCTTCAAACAACTTCTTTGAAGTCTTTTGTATCTAAGCCATTACTGCAAGCACTGAACTGAGACTGGATATGCCCTGAAACACCAAAGCCTATCCCTGCTGCACACCAGCTCCTGAGCCGCCCCAACCACGCCTCCTTTCTGGGTGTGTTTGGAATGATTTAATGGGAAAAGGAGCTGCAAAGAGCTGCCTATCAAAATTAGGTGTTCATGTGATTTCACACACAGCAGCTCTCACCAGTGTTTCTCACTACGGTTTCTACTTTGGAGACCAGACCCTCCTTGGTCCACTGCTTGGCAAAGGATTGGTCTGTAGACTTCAAAAAGAAATGCATAAAACATCCCAGGCTCATAAATCTGCCAAATTCTGCACGCTCCCTAAACCTTCCTGATGGACTTTTTGGGCTGTTAATTTCCTAAGAGTTGGTGTTTCTTTTCTAAGGAGTGGGTTATAACGGTACGGAAGGGGAACGCAGCCAGTGAGGGTGCTGATTGCGAGCCACGACCCACTGCTCATTGTGGGCTTCCTCTGCTTCTGCCCCAGAGCCACGTTTCCACGTGCCAATGTTACAATTTTTGGCTGCTATAAGGGCAGTCAGACGGTGCAGTCATAGAAACAGCTTCGAAATGAAGCTAATCGGCTGTTTGCATTCATCTTTTATTAATTACAGGCTGCTGAGCTTGAGGGAGATACAGATTAATACTGGCATATGTGTTACTGATCTCGCTGGCCTCCAGCTGCTCGCTATGGCCAGGGTAGGGGGAGTGAAACACTTCAACCCTGCTTTTTTCCAGACACTTACACGTCTCCAGCCGCTCCTCCAGGAAGGAGATCTGCTCGCTCAAGGAGTCGATCCTGTCCAGTTGCTGGAGGGAGTGGGACAGCCGGCTGATGGGGTCAGCGCCGACGTCCTCCGGCACGGATGTCATGAGGCTGTGGAAGGGGGCCAGCACCAACTGGAGTTTCTGCAGGGAGAAGGGAAGCTGTGACCGTGTCCTCACCAGCCACGAGGACCAACAGGGCTTTGGTTGTGTTCAAAGTGCCGCTGGGCTGGAGGAGCGGCTGCATGGGCACTGCCGGCAGCGTGGAGCACAGCTGGGATTGCTGTGGCACTAAAAATAGAGCTGGGGCAGAGGGAAACCCTGGCTGCAAACAGCCCGGGGTGGGAGCTGGCTGAGCGTGGCTTTGAGCTGTGACAGGGCAGGGCAGAGGTGTGTGCTGAAAGCTCACCTGCTCCAGCGCTTCCACTCTGCTCTTCAACTCGCTCATTTCTTCCTTCATTTCACTGGGGGCACCTGAAAAAGCGACCAAGAAAATGTCAGTAAAAGCCCATTGCCCAAGGTAAAGCGGGAGGTGCTGGGGAGAGACATTGCTGCAGGGCTCAGGCCAAGCTCTGCTGCTTTCCACTCCCCTCCTAGAGAGCCGCAGGGTTCTGCCCCACTGGGACCAGCCCTGGAGCATCAACTGGATCCAACGACCTGCTGCCAGCACTGGCATTGAGTCCTGCCTCTAACGCACATGAGCCTCTCCTTGCTGCTGGAGTACCTGCAACAAAGTGGAGGACTTCTTCAGGCAGTGGATGATGCTTAAAGGACAAGATGTCCAGCGAAGCCTGGCCTTTTGTGCCCATGTTGTCAGATTAACTAGCACCTGGGTCTGCCCTGTCCCGTGGTGGGCACAAAGGATCGTTTCTGCAGAGGATAAAGGCATGTGGCTTGCAGAGCATGTGGAGACGGTGCCATCCTCTCCCAGGTGTTTACTGCATGATGCCTGTGCTGGCCACAGCGCATTATTACTCACGGTACGAGTTTGAAGTGTCACAGCGCGTACCAAAAGTAATAATGGGCTGTCACCAGCGACGCCTGCTGCTCCTCGTGGCTCTGGACTTGCCCTGCAGGAAGGACGACGACGATGATGATGGAGAGAACAGCCACATCTCAGCTACTGCACGTTGGGGATGGGCTCTGTCACCCCTGCAGATGGAGCAGGGGCTGGATTTGTGCATGAGGAGGTGGTTTGAGTGGTAGAGAGACTCCCTGGTCACTGGGAATAAAGGTGAGGGGTTCTGGCTGTCATCCCCTCTCCTGTCTCTTGCCAGTCCTGCTCCAGCCACCCTGCAATGCTGAGTGTTAAACCCAGCCTTTGTCGGATGCCCCCAGCAGCCGGATCTGTCCTGTGATAGGGGACAAGATTACCTGCTTGGCTGAAGGTTTCTGGCTCAGGGGCTGGCACCAGGGGCTGGCACTCCTTGTCATCGTCAGCAAGGCTGAAGCCATCCCGGCAGGCACAGTGATAGCTCCCGGCCGTGTTAACACAGAGTTGGTTGCATCCATGGCTCTGGCTGGTGCATTCATCCACGTCTGAAAGCACAGATATGGCTCAGTGAGGCTGGGGAAGAGGTGAGGGCAAAGGGAGCACTGGGGATGCGATGGGACCCCAGACCGAGACAGTGTTTGACAGCCTTTCCTCTTGCACCCAGCTGGAGTAAACCTGGGCTAACTCTGAGGGGGATCTGGCCTCCTCCCCTCCACCCGCTCCACCCCAAAACAAGAGCCAGAAACAAAAGCTGTAGGCAGAAACATCCCCGCTATGGCCGGGAGGGCGCAGGCAGCTCTAGGCTCTCATCCTGGATTTACGGCCGGGGTTTTGGTTCCAGCCAGCCGTGGCGAGGAGCTATCAGCCTTTCAAGTGTGTACAAAACCCAGTAACCTCTCCTCACAAGAGGGGAGTTATTAAAGCTGTTCCCACAATGCAAGATGAGCTGAACTGCTTCCCACGCCCGGGTGAATCTGTTCTAGGCAGTGGGAAAATCCTTTCCCTCCTATGCTGGAGCCAGAGCTGTCAGCGATGTGCTCAGCCCTGCCTGGCCCAGCACAGGTCAAGGCCTCATGCTCCTCCTCGGTCTTATGAGAGGGCAGAAAGCTGGGGAACGCTGCAGCAGGGGTTTGCCCCACCATGCTGGGATATGCAGAGCACTGCTGCCCTCCGTGCTGCCCAATTTCCTGAGGAGCATCAGGCTGCTCCCATGCTGGAGAGGAGCCTCCACCCCCAGGTATTTTCAGTTTACAGATTTAGTTTCTGCAGTAAATGGGTGCCTTAGTTTACAGCAAGAGTTTGCAACGCCTGGGACATGGGTCATTACAAATACACGATCTCTGTCCAACCCCACGAGTGTCACAGCTGCTCTGCAGAAGGCCCTTTGCTGGCTTCACAGAAAGAAAATGTGGATGCACGTGAGGGCTGGGAGCAGTGACGCAGCCAAAGGGAAGGTCACAGCTCCCCTGGGAGCTGAGCTTCCCATCATTTTCTGGCCAAACCATCAGGCATCACTGCCCTGGAGCAATCACTGGTTCCCTTCTGTGATCTGAGCAACACCAAGCATGTGGTGATGAGCTTGGTGCTGGCTTCCATCTCCCACCAAAGGGTTGGTCTGTGGGCAGAGGACCTCCAGAGCCCCCAGAGAAGTTCTCCCAGTATCAGTGTGACTGGTACCTGTCTGGCAGGCTGGCCCCGTCCAGCCGGGCATGCAGGCACATCTGCCAGGGAAGGTGCAGGTCCCACCATTTTGGCACGGCACCCAGCAAAGAGCTGCAAGACAGAACACAAGCACAGCATCACCAGGCAGCTCTGGGAGTGCTGGCTCCCTCCCCTGCTACTGTGGGTGCGTGGGATGGACAGGACCTTGGTTTTGCAGCCTGGGAAGAAGCCAAGGCCCCGCAGGGCAAAGAGCTGATGGGCAGCAGCAGGCCCTGGGACATGCCCAGTGCTGTACTCTAAGCTCATTTGGGGACAGACTAACTGCTGATGTTTTGCATTTGTTTTGCACTGTACATCATGATTGCCTCCTGAAAGCATTTCTCTTCCATTACTGTTGATTTATATGGAAAGGACTTACTCATTTTATTTATCCTCTGGTAACTATAAAGCTAATAAGTGATCCCAAAGGGAAAAGGTCTGTGAGGCAGCAAGAGAAAGGCTGGGAATTAATCAGAAATTGAACCGCATTTGTTTGTGATGCCAGAAACTTAAATGCTTTCCTACAGGGGAAATGTGCTTGACAGGCAGATTGCTGGTAAATGAGGGAGTTGACTGACAGGGCCTCATCCAGGGACCTGAGCTACCAGCAGTCTAGGGGAATGGGGAAAATGCTGGCATTGGAGTTGGATGGCAGCCTCTTACCTCTGTCACAGCTGAGCGCGTGGCTGTTAGCCCTGCTCCAGCCGGGACAGCACGAGGCCGCGGGCTGGGGCAGTTGCCTGTACGCCTGCCGGTAGGCAACCTTGTAGATGGTCCTGCAATGCAAAGATGGGGCTGAGCCGGGTGGCTGAGCATCCGCCCCAAGCCCCCCCATCCCACTCCCATGCCACTGGGTCAGACCCCTGCACTGGCACCCTCTGCCCATGAGCCCCTTCCCCACGGATCAGGGCAGGACTCCCCCTTTCATGGCCTCGCTGAGATGGATCCGGCTCCCTCCCAGGGGCCAGGTCCATGGTGGTGCAGGCGGCTGTCCTCACCTGTAGGTGCTGCAGAGGCGGTGGCCCTGGCAGGTGGTGAGGTAGGGCTGGTAGACGGGCTGGACGTGGGACTCGGTGAAGGCGACCGTCTGGCTCCGTGGTGCCATGGCACAGACTCTGCGGCTGCAGAAAAAGGAGCAGGTCAGACCCCGGCTAAAAACCAACCCGCTGCTTCAGGGCAAAGGGGCTCCACTGACTTACACCAGCCCAGGATGCAGCCTGACAGCCCGTCTGTACAGAGGGCTCTTTAAATGGCAGAGGCTAATTGCCCAAGTGACCCAGGAGGTCACATCAAGCTGTTTCAGGACAGCAACACAAAGCTGGAGCACTGCGGGCTGCACAGGCCCTTCCTCCCCAGCCCCTGCACGAAGGCGCTGATGTCTCCTCGTGCACTCACCCCGGCTCAGTCCCTCCATCCCAGGAGAGCCGCAGAGCCCAGATTTAGGGGGATTTACTCAAAGCAGTTCTCCTTCCATTCATCGCCTCCCTTCCCCTAAAATCACTCACTTTTCCTTTCTGAGACTTTTGTACTCCTGAAACGGATGCCCCTGCGTTCACCAAGAAATTAATGATTTCAGTGCAAGGGTCAGGCTCACCGCAAAAAGGTAAAGGCCAGAGGGAAGTCACCCTCCAGTCTCTCTAAGATAACTATGATTCAGCCAAAAACTTTCTCAAGGTTAACAGCCAAAGTGGTCTTGGTTAAAAATTCCTTTTTTTCAACATTTTCCAGCCCAAGCAGGTCAGTCCCACTGAGGAACTCATCTGCCTGTCTCAGCCTCCCAGCCCAATTAGAAAACTAGAATAAAAAGCCTGGGAATTAGCATGGACATCAGATGGCTTTCATTAACTCCAGAAAACTCCTTTCAGCCGCTCTGATTAATGCTATAGAAGATGACATTTTTAAACAGCAATTGTTTGCTTTGCAAAATTCAGAATAAAGCCATGGCTGCAGCCTGTGCGTGCGAGTGAGGAATTCAGCCTGTGGTTTTATGTCCAACCAGGATGCGAAATGTTTAATGCTAGAGGAGAGTATTTCAATGTTAAAACAAACTTTGTAGAAAACATGAGCTATATCTGGGGGGAGAGCATTGAGCTCGAGCTCTTTTTGGCTGGGAAGAAACTGGGGCACTGAGCTCAGGGCTTGCCCTGACCCAGCGGGAGCCGAGCTGTGCCTGCCCAGGCTGTGCTGGGATCCAGGGCGCCGTGTTGGACCCATTTCCCAGAAAGGGAATGGGAATCACCGGAGCTGCCACCCCCGGGCTTGCAGGACCATGGTCTGCAGCATCCCAGGGAGCACAGGGGCCCTGGCTGCCCCATGAGGACTTGGCAGAGCCTTTTCCCATCTCCTCACCAGCCCAGTGAGCTGCCTGTGCCTCTCCATCACCCAGAGAGGATGCTCCTCGCCATGGGCACACCTGGAAGATGCAGACAAAAAGGGGCCTTACCCTGCCCGGGCAAAGCCATCCGTGCTGCTGACGCTGAGGATGAAGAGGAGTCCTGAGAGGAGGCAGCCGCTGCGGCGCATGTCCTGTCCCTCCTGCGGCACCCCGGGCTGTGTGGCACGACCGAGTCTCGCTCTGTGGTGGGCAGCACTGGCTCCTACCACATGTCTTGTCCTTCAGCGGGGAACCCTGCAACCAAGAGAAGAGCAGTGTGAACATGAGGCGTCCATCCCCAGCCGGTGACATCTGAGAGCCATGGGGATGGGGCCAGCCCCCACTCCTGGGGTCAGAGGGACAACGCTGGGTGTGCATGGATCCTCCGAGGGCAGCGCAAGGGGATGGGGCACACTTGATGCCAACAGAGCAGCATGACAAGAGGGGGCACGAGGAACCCAGGTACCCCTCGAAAGGTGGGAGCTTCTCTGGGTGCAAACCTGCTTTGCCCCACTCGAGTCACTGGTGCAGCAGGTATTTACCCTCTGCTGGACTGGTCCAACACCCAGGAGATGCTCTGGTGGCAGCAAGATGCAGGGAAGGGACCTGTGTCATGTGAAACACGCTACCCATCCCAGGGCAAAACAATGGCCCATAATTTCTTAATCCATACGGCATTGTAAAGCTGCATTTTCCCACCACATAACACATTGAAATCTGATCTTCTCTTTAAAATACAAGTCTTTGCCAGAGAAAAGTGCTGTAAGGGCCATATGTACCGTCTGCGGAGTCGGTGCTAACCGAGTCACGAATGAAGAGCCTTTGATTTTCTAGCAGAGGACAAATATGAAACAAGGCTGGAGCAGGTCAATAACAATATCTAATTTAAACAATATCTACTTCAAACAAAACAGCCTCTGGATGGCAGCAGTTAAAGGAGGAAGAAATAAAGAAACCCACTTTAAACATATACCAAGTAAAGAAAGAATCACTCTTTCTGATTAAACCTTGAGAAAGAAGTGCCCCCCTTTACGGGAAGGCAACACAAAATGAAACATCCTTCTGAAACTGCAAATAGGACGAGCTGCAAATAAAATTTCTAAAATCCCCAAGTGCTGTGGGATTGATGATTGCAGGTTCATCCCCGAACTCCTTCACAACTATTCCTTACTCTCAGTCAAGCTGTTAGGCATAACCAGGCCAAATCTGTAGACCCTGCAGGTCAGCCTATAAAATCGGTATCAGTTTATAGCTATAAAAATGCAATTTCATGACTGACCTCACTCAGTCCCCGAATTCCTCGATGCTGTGGAAGCTGAGGGTCTGGCCCCAGACAGGAAGGGATGGCACCCACCCTGCTCCTACAGCCACACGAGTGATGCCCATGGAGCTGCAGCCCAGGAGGGAACTGCAGATGCCCAGGCCTGTCCTGACCTCCGCACAAACCCAGTTTTGAGAATGGAAGGAGGATTTTGGTGATATAAAGCCTGCAGTCCTTCATTTTCCTTCAAATGAAGCTACAAATTTCATCTTCTAATGATTAATAAGTGAAACCTCCACCACAAGGAAATCAAATCCTGGTTGACCTGCAGGAATTTTTTTTCTTTAAATAGTGAAGAAATCTTCTTTCTCCGCAGTCCTTCTGGAGATATCCCAGGCACATGACCATATAGAGATGTACTAACTACCCAGCTGGCTTTTCCCAGGGCTATACTGGGACACATATTTTCCTTACAATCACAGATCCCCGGACTAGCGGTGCTTCTCCAGAAGTCTCTAAGTCAAACTCTGCCAACCATTGCCATCCTCCCACAGGATTCCTGCGACTGCTGTGGGAGCTTTCCCTGTGGGGAAGGCAAGAAATGCAGGGCACAAGCCTAAAATATAGACAGTTTGTTTTTTCTCTTTGAAATGGAGCAGCATTGCCCTACTCAAGTGGTCAGAGTGTCCCTCTGGGTCATAAACTGCTTCATACCAGAAAAAATGTCAAAAGTGGAAAATATGATCATCTGTACTTGTCTTTTTTTATGAGTTTATGAATGTCAGCCTCTTTAAAGCTGCTGCAGATCCTCCAACCTGTTGCCACTGCCTATTTTAATAATCCTTATTTAAAGCACGTAACTTAAGGAAAATCATTCTGTGCTCAAGTAAAGAAAACACAGAGTTTTTTGTCACTGCCTTTCTCATCTCTCAGATGAAGAAATGAATCCCCATGGTCTGGCAAGGGAAACTACATGGGTGCAACTGAGCTTCTGCTGTTTCAGGGGTCCTGGGAGTCTGGGGGACCCTCTCCCACCATCCAGCAATGCTCCTGTAACTCTTCCAAGTCTGCTTTTGCCTAACCCACTGCAGCAACCAACAGGTTGGTTATACATAGACAACCTAGAGCTTTGTCCAGCTCTGCCCGTGAAACCAAGGCTAAAACTCCAGCTGACAGCAGCAGCAGCAATCAGGGACTGTCTGCAAAGCGGTGCAAGTGAATCCAGTTCCTCAAGAGGATGCAATTAGGAGAACACAACAGCTACGCTTTTTTCAAGCAGCCTGGCCTAGTTCTGCAGGTGAAACCGCTGCTCCCAGCTGTGCGCTGGACCTGCTCTGTGCCCGCAGAGCCAAACCCTCATGGAGAGGAGCAGCAGCAGCAGCAGGAAGACGGATTCTCCCCCACAAAAGCTGCTCTCTGCGCAGGCTGGGACGCAGGCACCGCGGAGCGCAGGCACGGGGATGCGGAGCGCGATGGAAAGAGGCATGGGGACGCGGGGACGGCGGAGGAGGGCACAGAGAGACGAACACCGCGGAGCAGGGGTACGGCACCGTGCAGCAGGGCGCAGGGACGGGCTGCAGGGACGGCGGAGCGGGGCGCAGGGATGCTCACCCCGGCCCGCAGCAGGCCGAGCCCCGCTCCCCCCGGCGCTGCACCTCCCGGGCAGG
>NW_010203291.1:0-332 GCF_000695765.1 Mesitornis unicolor
ACACCAGTATGGGCTCCCAGTAACACCAGTAGGGACTCCCAGTGACACCAGTAACCCCCAGTAGCACCAATATGGGATCCCAGTATCCCCAGTATGGGCTCCCAGTATTCCCAGTAACAGCCCCAGGAACACCAGTAACCCCCAGTAACAGCACCAGGGCTCCCAGTGACACCAGTATGGGCTCCCAGTAACCCCAGTAACCCCCAGTAACAGCCCCAGGGTTCCCACTAACCCCAGGATGGGCTCCCAGTATCCCCAGTAACTCCCAGTAACACCCCCAGTAACTCCCAGTAACACCAGTAAGGGCTCCCAGTAACACCAGTGACACAAGT
>NW_010203291.1:908-1309 GCF_000695765.1 Mesitornis unicolor
GTGACCCCAGTAGGGGCTCCCAGTATCCCCAGTAACTCCCAGTAACACTCCCAGTAACTCCCAGTAACACCAGTATGGGCTCCCAGTAACACCAGTAACCACCAGTAGGGGCTCCCAGTAACTCCCAATAACACCCTCAGGGCTCCCAGTATCCCCAGTAACACCCCCAAGGACTCCCAGTAACACCAGTAAAGAATCCCAGTAACACCAGTGACACCAGTAGGGGCTCCCAGTAACACCAGTAACAACCCCAGGGCTTCCAGTAACCCCCAGTAGCAGCTCCCAGTAACCCCATTAGGGGCTCCCAGTCTCTCCCAGTCCCTCCCAGTTCTCTCCCAGGCCCCCCAATCTCCTCCCAGTCCCTCCCAGTGCTCCCCAATCTCCTCCCAGTCCCTCCCCGT
>NW_010203292.1:0-2261 GCF_000695765.1 Mesitornis unicolor
GGGGGGGGATGGTGATGGAGCGGGATGATGGAGCAGGGCCAAGGGGGATGGGGCAGAGATGATAGAACAGGGGCCGGGATGATGGGCTGAGATGATGGAGCGGGGCCTGGGATGGTGGAGCGGGATGAGGGGTGATGTGTCGGAGGTGATGGACCAGAACCAGGGATGATGGAGCAGGACCGTGGATGATGGACCAGGGATTTTGGACCAGGATGAGGGAGAATGGATGATGGAGCAAGACCAGGACAAGGGATTATGGACTCAAGATGATGGACATGGGCCAGGGATGATGGAGCATGACCAGGGATTGTAGGGCAGAGATGATAGAATAGGAGCCGGGATGATGAGCTGGGGTTGAGGATGATGGGGCAGGGATGATGGAGCAGGCCCATGGATGATGGGCCAGGATGAGGGAGAAGGGATGATGGAACAAGACCAGGACAGGGGATTATGGACTCAAGATGATGGAGATGGACCAGGGATGATGGGACGGGGATGATGGAGCGGGATGAGGGGTGATATGTCAGAGATAATGGACCAGAATCAGGGATGATGGACTCGAGGTGATGGAGATGGACCAGGAATGGTGGACCAGGACCATGGATGATGGATCAGGGATGTTGGACGATGGACCAGGATGATGGACTCGAGATGATGGAGACTGGCCAGGAATGATGAGACAGGGATGGTGGAGCAGGACCATGGATGATGGATCAGGGATGACGGACCAGGATGATGGAGCAAGACCAGGACAAGGGGTGATGGACTCAAGATGATGGAGATGGACCAGCAATGGTGGGACAGAGATGATGAAGCAGGACCAGGGATGGTGGAGAAGGGATGATGGGGCAGGACCATGGATGCTAGACCACGGCCAGGGGATGATGGACCAGGATGAAGGACGATGGACCAGGAATGACGGACCACGGCCAAGGATGATGGACTTGAGGTGATGGAGCAGGACCAAGGATGATGGACATGGGGTGATGAGCCAGGACCAGAGACGATGGACCATGGCCAGGGGTGATGGAGCAGGATCAAGGATGATGGGCTAGGGATGATGGAGCAGGAGCGGGGATGGTGGAGATGGACCAGGAATGATGGGACAGGGATGGTGGACCATCCAGGAGCAGGGATGATGGAGCAGGATGAGGGACAGTGGAACAGGGATGATGGGGCAGGACTGTGGATGCTCGACCATGGCCAGGGGATGATGAGGTGGGTCCAGGGATGATGGCTTCGAGGTGATGGACCAGGACCAAGGATGATGGACCAGGAGCAGGATGAAGGATGGTGGAGCAGGGGTGATGGAGCAGGACCAGGGGATAATGAACCAGGGATGTCAGATCACGGCCAGGGGTGATGGACCAGGATGAAGGATGATGGACCAGGATGAAGGATGGTGGACCAAGGATGATGAACCAGGGATGATGGACCAGGACCAAGGATGAAGGACCAGGATGAAGGACCAGGATGAAGGATGATGGACCGGGGATGATGGACCAAAGATGATGGGCCAGGATGAAGGATGATTGACCAGGGGTGATGGACCAGGACCAAGGATGATGGACCAGGGGTGATGGATGATGGACCAGGGATGATGGACCAGGATGAAGGATGATGGACCAGGGGCGATGGACCAGGATGAAGGATGAAGGATGAAGGACCAGGGCTGGACCACCAGGGCTGATGGACCAGAATGAAGGATGAAGGACCAGGATGAAGGATGATGGACCACAGGTGATGGACCAGTGATTACGGACCAGGATGAAGGATGAAGGATGAGGATGAAGGATGATGGACCACGGGTGATGGACCAGGGTGATGGACCAGGATGAAGGATGATGGAGCAGGGGTGATGGACCAGAAGAGATGGACCAGGATGAAGGACCAGGATGAAGGATGATGGACCACGTGTGATGGACCAGGGATGATGGGCCAGGGATGAAGGACCATGGATGAAGGACCAGGGCTGATGGACCAGGGCTGATGGAGCAGACCCAGGGGTGCAGGCCGTGGTGGTCCCACCCCCCAGAGGGTCCCATGGGTGCCCCCGTGGTACGCACCCTGCCCGGCCTCGCTGCAGTCCACGGTGAAGTAGGTGGGCTCGTTGGCCTTCAGCCCCGTCTTCTCCACGCCCGGCCCGTACACCCGCACCCGCCCGGGGTGGCTGCCCTCGCCCACCAGCACCTGCGGGGGGCAGCACCCATGGGTCGTGGGTCCGGGACCCCCAGCACCACCCCAAACCCCACCCTGACACC
>NW_010203293.1:0-2232 GCF_000695765.1 Mesitornis unicolor
ATATTTATATATATAAACTATAGAAAAGGTTTTCCTATCCTTTATCATGGAAGAACATGCAAGCTTTTAAAAAACTAATAATTTTGTGTATTTTGCGCATTTTATTGTTTCCAACTCAGATTGAAATTCTTCATGTCCTTCCTGAGAATGTCTTCCATATTGGCTTCTACAATGGCTGCAACCACTTCTATTCTTATCTACTCCCTTATTTAGCAGAAAGCCAGATCAGAGAAATAAAAGCAGTACTCATTTCTAAAACAAGAACTACCTGATCAGAAAAGTTAAGGGATCACCCAGGAATTATAAAGGTAAAACCAAAAGCCACTCTGGTAAAAGCTCCCTGAGGTACCTGTTACACCTAATTATGTTTGTGTATCTCCTGAAGGAGGTAAACACCTGCAGAATATCTGCAGAATCTGATTAATTCTATACAGTGAGCAGTCTATTATTAGAGAAAAGTTAAGGCTTGCCCATGGGACTGATTCAAGACTGAAACGAATATAAGCAACGTACTGAGCTTTCTTATGTAGAGAAGCAAGCACAAGACAGTAGCATGAACCTACACATGGAAGTGAACTGATTAGTGGCCTTTTCTTAGAAGCAATCTGAGAACAGCAATAGTTGTAGAATATTTTGCAGAGTGCAGTTTACATCTTCCTTGAGAAGAAAAATGAAGTCCTTGCATGCATTCTCCAATGAAATGACTAGCGACCATTCTAGGTCACCATGGGAATGCATCCTGCTCATGCTATGAAGTGTTTTAATTCAGCATTCCTTTCTGCAATAAACACGCCTGTATTTATTCCCACATTTTCTACATCAGTTGTTTTCCTGAACAGATGTATTTGAAATGACGCTTCTTTACTTTAACTTGTACATTCACATCTATTTGCTTTTTCTATTCAACAAAATCTTTGCTCTAACAGGTAACCTGAAATCCAATTCCCCTTCCTCCCAAAACCCAGGAAACAGAACAACAACAGGGGAAAGATGGAGGTGGCCAGCTGAGCCACATCTCAGTGCTGTGGCAGGGGTCAAGGCCAGCAGACAGGCTTCCACCTGCTTTCAACCATCTGGGGAGATTATGAAGTAGACTACAATGCAGGACATAGTTCAAGGTCTCTTACAGTACTTTACTGTAAGAGCTTTACTGTACTTACTTTACAAATGAATTCAGATGTTCTTCACTCACACATAGAGAGATAGAAGTCAGATATCACTACTTTCTGAAATTATGTGAAAATCCCATCTCCCTCAAGTGGTCTTTTTATTCACATTCATCCAAAATTATTTATGCAATTTTACTACATCACCATAAAAGGAGTTAATTTTCCACATTACCAACACTATTATTAGTCAAATTCCAGTCTCTAGACAACATTTCACTTCCACATATATTTGGAAACAAAGGAGTAAAGTGTAAGTGGAACTAAAGGCAAACACTGTCCTTATTTGACATTATTATTTTTGCTAAGCAACATCTTGGATGATAGGTAATAGCTTAGAAACCTAAATTCAGCTTTGCAATTAAAGATTCGGAACAAATATATTTTGCTCAAACCAGAGGAAGAATAATCTTGCAAATCTTGACCAGATCACAGTCATGAGCAGAGCTGTGTTTATATTAATTTCTGAAACAAATTAAACAGTTCTGTATTACAGTTTTTGTTAGGGAAATTAATCAAAACTATGATGCTCAGTAGTTGATATTGGAATGATAACACTGAGATGATACACTTTCAAATATAGTGGGGATTAGACTATAATTTTCTACTCCAATTAACAATTGCTGTTATTAGGTGCTATATAAGACATTCAGGTTTTGCATACATTTTCTGTTTTAAGGCCCAGGCAGGCAAAACCATCAAAAAGTAGAGGGAAGTTACTATAAAAGGTTTTATCTTATTCTTCTGATTTAGTATTTCTACAAAAGTCTGATTTTATTTTTTTTCTAAGCACTTTAAATTAGATCACATCATCTAACAGAGACAAAGTTTAGGCTAGTAAGTACAACATTAAAAAGACAATGCTAGAAATCCAGCCTAAAATACAATCTAAAATGTATAGATACAGTAAAAAATAAATATAGTTTTAAACACTCCTGTTTGGTACAGAAGAAGATGCTAACAGAAAAAAACCAACCAACAACGCGACACACCAGTTACATAAAATCTTATGTTCTCATTGATTAAAATGTCACGTTAACTGATGGATGCAGCAGTATAAAATGAC
>NW_010203293.1:2289-6129 GCF_000695765.1 Mesitornis unicolor
CTACAATTCTATGATTGCTTATAAATAAAGCCAGAGGAGATGGGTTAATACAAAGGTGTTTCCCAGTTGTTCATTATTTTCTAATGACATTTTGATTGAAAAGTGATTCCTTTTCCCTGATTTTTCTTTTTCTTTTCTGGGTGTATTTTTCTAGTTGTACAAGTGCTGAATAGCTGCAAAAATTTAAATACTTCTTAGATTTGAATGTATTTACTAAGTGTTAAACCACATCAAAACGTCAAATTTGAGGTCTTTTTAAGAAATGTGTATTGTACCCAGATATGTACATATTTCTATATGTACTCCATATAGAAAAATTCTAATAGTATCTGTTTAGTTCTGATTAAACGTTCTTTTTGGAACATAGACAAAGGTTAAGTGCTGTTAACTCAATTATATAGTTCCTAGACTTGCTGCATTTTATTTCGTCACTGTGCGAGAACCTGGTTGACCTGCTTTGAATGCAAGCACGTTGAAATTCTACCAGTCAAATGCCTAGTAGTTTAGATATATTAATCAGGTCTTACTCTAGTAGAACTAGAGGGTTTGTTTGGCTTTAGTACTTTTTTTACTGCTATTCTAGAAGACAGAATTTCATTTTTTGGAATGTTTTGCATTATTTATTTTTTCATTTGTAGACAGAAGTAATTATTTCACAGTGCTGTATGTCTACAGATGAAGACATAATGTTCTGTGAGACAGTTAACAACAAACTATTCTTTTAGTGGAACCACTATTAAAACTCCTCTCAAAATTTTTTCAGTCCTAGCTTTATTATTACCACAAAATTAATAAGTGAAAGTGATATAAAAGAATAGAGCAGACTAGCAATCATTGATTTGTAAAATGTTCTTCCAGGTAAAAAGTTGTCCTCAGATACAATCAGTTTTTCATGGTCCTCAACGTATCTAAAATTTTATCCTGTGACCTCATACCTATACTACAGAGTAAACATAACAGACTACACTGATTTTAAAGTTAACGTCTCCAGAAAATCACCAGTAAATGCAGCTACTGATTCAAATTTAAAAAAAGAATAAAAATAATGTTGGGCTAACATACACAAGGCAATGATATGTCTGTTATTATTACAAAAATAGGCAATGATTACAGGACTGGGAAATAGAATTAAAAATACCATATTAAAAATACCTCAAAAAGATTAATTACTTCTTGTCTTCAGTGTCTTTAATAATAAAATAGGTAAGAATGGTTTCATATACATGCTTTTATCAACTCTCTGTGTATTTTCCAACATCAGTTGTATAATCTCAGAAAACAGCTATTTTGAAATTCAAATTGACAGTTTTCTGCATATCTCACTGCTCTTCACCATAGCATGTGTTTTGGTTTAGTACATACCGCAAAAAAAAAAAATCACCTGTCTCATCTGAAGTAGCTCTTTGGATATTATCTATCATTCTAGATTTCCCATATCATTTTAGTGGGGATTTGTGAGTGTGTACACAAGTGCTTGTGCCTGTTCTGAAAGGGTTAACTGAAGATACATTTTCTTAGTTGATAGAACTTGCCTCAAAACATCAAGAGTGAAATACATGTTGTGACTATCACTTCTACATTGATTTTTTCAAGAGTCTATCTCCCTTTTGCAAACTTTTATAGAGATGGAAATGGAGTTGTTAGCTAGTTAGCCCAAGTGGCAGCTCTCAGAAAGGGCTTTTTCTAACTTGGCTAAGTTAAATGATTTAGTTTTAAAAAGCACCACAAAAAGCTTTCCTGACTGAATTTAACAGGCAGTTAATTGCAAGAAGCTAGGAATGAATAGCCAGGGGCAAGAACTTCTTAAATTGGCTTTTAAAAACCGAAGGCAGAATCGCACTAAGCAGGTTGAAACCCTTTTGGGTTGTTTTCGTTGTTTTTTTCAGTAACTTGAAATTTTCTATCCCCAGATACACAGATCCTTACATCAACCTATAAAAACAAATCTATGTATTTTCCATTTTAAAAAAACAACAAATCTATGTTGGTTGAACGCAGTTGCTTTTTTAAAAAAGCTGGCATCTCATCAGGCATTCAGAAACTGAATTAATAAAACGTGACTTGATTCTTATTACTGTTATACACGTCTTCTGTGACCTGAGATGCATATTTCTCATCCCACAAGTAAGTGAAAATACTTTTTTCTTTCATCATTCTGCCTCATATATCTAAAAAAAGTATCTGCAGTGGGAGAAGTGTACCTTACCAAGTATCCATTGAATACCTATCAGAAAAAGTCTATTCCAAAGCTTGTCTCTTTCTATATTGCAAATTTTAATTATCACTGTTGCAGTACACACTGTTTCTCAATTACTCATGTCCTTCTATATAGGAGATAAAACTTGCAACCCTTAAACCTTAAAAAGTTGGGGAAATCTTCTCAACTGCCACCACTGACTGTAAACTGTCATATTATATATGAGAAACGCAGGAAGATAAAGAAGATTTTATGTAAAGGTCTGTTGGATGTAAAAGTCAGTGCTTTACCTGCTTAACACCTGGTTTGTGATTGACTGCATGACTCCAGTATTAACAAGAAAACACAGTGACTGACTCCAAGTACTTTCATTCCAATTCTGTTAAATGAAAATAGGTATCAAGTAGCTAAGTAAAAATCACTGGTTCAACTGCTGAGGTCATTAATTTTCTCAAACTATGCACACAAATCTTACTTAATTTTTGGTCTAAGTCTATTAATAGCTCAGGTTATTTTAGAATCATCAACA
Source organism: Mesitornis unicolor (assembly GCF_000695765.1). Taxonomy (NCBI): domain Eukaryota; kingdom Metazoa; phylum Chordata; class Aves; order Mesitornithiformes; family Mesitornithidae; genus Mesitornis; species Mesitornis unicolor. The sequence goes on from NW_010203293.1 coordinate 5,016, forward strand.
GTATCGATTATTTTTCCTTTTAGAAAATGAAATATACAGTGGGTAGAACCTTATTGAGGGCTCAACTTTACTTACCTCAACATATGAAATTGGAAATATTCCTATCTTGTCAGCCAGCATTCCTTCTGCCCAGTTTTCATCCACACGGCGAATTACCGTCAGAACATCATCCTGTGTGAACATGCCACGATTAAGTCCCCCAGCTCTAATTAACCTTCTAATTTAATTTCCCTCCATAACGCACGGGTAATCAGAGAAGGCAATGCATGGACAAGAACCGCAGAGAAGGCACTTCATAACAGAACACGCCGCTTTTGGGACTGAAGTTGGCTCCAGCCATTCCTTTTCCTATTTTGTCAGAGTTCAGCTGACCGTTCACAGCTAATCTCAGCCATCTGACTTTGCTCTTAGTGCCAGACTTCCTGCCATGTTCAGTCCAGGTATTCACCAATTCCTCTTCCAAGTCCTTCACATTCATTAATCAACAGAATCTCAATCTTCTTCCTTCTCAACTGACTCATTAATCTTCCCCTAGATGTTGCTTTTCTACTTAAGAACACTGGTAAGTGATGTGATTTCTCTCACATCTACACAGAGCATTTGGTTTAGATATGGTTTTGAGAATGTTACATTAAAAAAGGATTTACACACATGTTAAACATTGCTCTTGCTTATACTAAGACACATAATTGTTTCATATGAAAGCTAAAAGTATTTGGAAACATATATGTCTACTCAAGCAAGAAAAACCAAAACAGTTTGCCAACAAGTTAATCAAAATACGTAAGCTAACGCCAATCATCCTTAACCGTATTGCCGTTCTGTTCTGTAATGAGCGCTGTTTGTCCATGTGTTAATACCTTCCCATTTTAGAATCTTAGCCATCCTTTTAATTTTTAGCAGGCAAGCAGAAAAGGGATTAGCTCACATCGATCTTGCAACATTTTTGTGCAATTTGATAAACTAAAGAAGAAGAAACTGAAAAAAAAGGAACAGCTCTGATTCCTGTTAAAATCCTCTATCGCTATATGCCGCGCAAGGCAGAAAATTAATTACAATAGAAACAAGATAAAAAGAAGTGTCATATTTTCCAAAGGGTAATTAGTAATATAGA
>NW_010203294.1:0-4928 GCF_000695765.1 Mesitornis unicolor
CCGCTCCGCAGCGCCGGGGAGCACCCCCGTCCTTGGAGCCATCCGTCTCCGGAACCCCCCTCCCTGGGACCCTCCCCACCAAAAAAAGGGTTGGAAATACGGGTCCGGGGACCCAAAGATGATGTTTGGGTGGGAGCCGCCTCGGTAAATCCGTTGCTGCTGGGTCCTGCCGGCATCCTGAAGGTTGCTGGTGTTTTTATTCCGTTACCCAAAATATAATTAAAAGCGCTGAAAATGCTGCCTTGGATGCAAAAGCTGAATTCCTGTTGTTTATGGGTGTTGGGTCCCTACCTCGATGGTGTGTGATGTTTCCCACTGAGTCATTTCCCCTCCGGCAAGTCCTCCCGTCACTCTCCGGCCAGGCCTTTCTCTGACGAGCGGGATGTGATGAAAACCACCGAGATCTTAATTATCCTGAGCGCAATCGGACGTGCTTGTTTTCCTAAATGCCTCGCTGGGAAAGGCTGAGCTGAAAACGAAACCCAGAGGTGTCGCTGAGCATCCCGAGTCCTGCAGCAGAGATGCTGCATGCACGCCCGGGAATAAACCGTACAGCTCCACCGAGGACCAACTGCTCGGCTCCCTCTGGAGCAGCACAGCAATGGGATGGACTCAGGTTCAAAGTCCTCGTCTGAGCTGGTTTTGTGCACCTGAGGAGCTGCAAGAGCATCACGCACGCCTGGGCTGAAGTGCAGCTGTATAACATCTGTATGGACTCATCATTTTTACCTGGAAAACTGAGATCTGGGGACTGTGTCTGCATCTGGAAAGAAGAAAAGGATCTAAAAGCACAATATTAAGCAGAAAGCACAGTTTAGTATCTCTATATCTATATGAATAGTATACTATATCTATACTCCATCTATGGTCATACTATAGTATATCTGTAATATATAGATATATGTAGGTATTACAGCCATGCAGAAGCCTTTGCATTCACACCTTCAGCTACAGCGATGGTTGGAAATCTCTAGGATTCAAGCCCTAGCCCTGGTCCAAGGGTGCTTTTTAGGAAAAGGCACCCTTGGGTGCAGCCCAAGGAGCAGCAGAAATCCCATGGGCCAGCACAGAGAGGTTTTCGGGAGGAGGTTTTTGGGGAAGAGGTTTTAGGGAGGATGTTTTGGGGAGGATGCAGCTTCCACCAGGTGTCCCCCATGAGTGGTGCAGCCCAGCAGCATTGGATCCAGGTTTCTTCAGATACCTCACCCCCAGAAAATGATGAAATCCAACCCAATCTTTATGCTAGCACTTCCCTTGGGGGAAAAAGGAAAAAAAAGCCATCAGAAAGGCTTGCTTTAACTGGAAACTTGCTTTTTTTCATTATTTTCCGTCTTAACAAAGAGCATTAGATAAAAGCAGTCTTAATTAAATAATGACTTTCAGTTTTGCCTAATGAATACTGAGTAAATACAATGACATAACTTGAGTTTAAATAAAAAAAACCCAAAAACGTCTCATCTTCATCCATCTAGCATTAAATAGCACAGAAGCCCGTCTGGGGCTGAATCCTTCTGGTCACTTTGATGTTTGTTGTGGTCTCTGTTTACTCTTAAAGAGTTTTAACTACTCCTATTCATGTTTTACCTGCAAAGTTTTGAACTCTTTGCAGTTCAGGGTATTTTAGCCCAACAACTCCCCTTCATTCACCCCCCTGCTCACCCCCAGCTCTGTCCTCCTCTGTACTGGAGGTAATTACCACCTTCAGTACTGCAATGCTTTTCATCTTCAAAGCACAGTAAACCCATTACCTAATTATTTTTTACGACAGCCCTGTACACTCAGGTGCCTTGAACATAATCTCCCTTTACAGATATAAAAAGCCACGGGTGATGTAATTTTTTGGGAGTTTGCAGCTGAGGTGGGGATGGGTCCTGCTTATTGCAGGCACCAGAAACCTCTCAAACTAACTTATACGTCTGAGCAAAAATAACTTGAAAGACAGAAGAAAGCAATTTCACCTCTTTAAATGGAATAAAGATCTGAGCAGCAACACCCAGGCAGCAAAGCTGCGTGAACGGTTGCACAAAGGGTTGGTAGGTACAGGAGATCCTGTTTAGGGAAACTGGTTCTTTGTGGAAACCAGAATGGCCCTGCCAGGCAGTGCACAGCCATTTCTTCCACTTTCTTTGCGAAGGATCTCCTTACAGAAGTATTTGAATTTGAGTATAGAAGTGTTGCTTTGACAAAGAAAGTCGTGCCCAGGCGCTCACCTAAGGAATTCAGTGAACAGGATATTATGGAAACGGCAGTTCATGCGCTAATCTATGGTGTTTTGGGCAGGAAACGTGAAGTGACTGAATTTCCTTTCTTTAAATAGTAATGACTCAGCCTCTCATATAAAAAGGAAAAAAAAAAGTGAGTATTCAGATTGCAAAGGACCATTTCCAGCTTCCTCAGCACCATCCTTGCTCATGTGCAAACCCTCCTGCACCTGGATTTGGAACAAACTCAACGAAAGGGAGATGCTGCACCACCCACCCTCCATTTCTTGCAGTCAACTACGGGAGGTTGTGCCCATCCTTTCTGGTGCTGGGTTGAGAGGGGAGAACAAGTTCAGTATCAGGATGAGAAATAAATGTGCTCCTTACGAGTAGTCCTTGGCGCGCTCTTCCTTCTGCATCTGAGAGCATCTTCGCGGCGTGGTCCATCATTAGGAGCATCGGGGTGCCCAGCGATGCAGGACCAAGCTGGAACAGCTTCCCGGCTCGCTTCACTTCTGTGGTTTCATCTGGACTGAAACAAAATAAAGCTGATTAAAAACAAACCCAGATTATTTGGAATATTTAGGTGTAATTAATCAGACAAGTTGCCACTAACAGTTAAGCTCATTCTCAGAAATCCAGTAGCAATTATTCCACCCTCTGGAGCAGAGGCAATGGCTTAAACAAAGACAGAACAGGCTTTGAAGAGGAGATACACTCCGTATTTACTGGAAATTATGCGCTTGCATCAATAAACCTACATAAAAGCACAAGGATGATGCATTTGCATAATCTACTGCTACAGCCCAGATCCTTTGCCAGGGAAGGCCTTTGACAGCAACTCAGAGCACCGATTTTAGGGACCTGCCTCTTGCTGTGAGCTAGAAGATTAAAATAAACTGTAAATAAAAATAAATAATAATAAACATCATAAAGGAAATCTTCCTTCAGCATTAAGCGCTCAAAGGCTGCAGCTGCCCCCAGCCAAAAAGGATGCTCGGCCACTGCCACAGCCACCAGCTCTTTGCCACCTAAATTGTCCCCAATATTCAGAAGCAGGGCATGGTTACCAAGCACAGGCCAATATCAACCTGTGTGAAAAGAAAAGGGGTTAAAACCCTGGTGAGAATGGCAGCGTTTTGCATTTCTAGAAATGGTTGTGAAGTTAGAAACCTCTGAGAAAAACTAAGTTTTCCAACTGAAGCATCAAGAGACTCTCAACAACTGCAGTGCCAGGAGATGCAAAGATAATGTATACATTGTAGGCAATGCATCTAGAATACTGTAATTACAGCCACATCGGTACAAACATAGATTCATTCTGGTCATGAATGATACCTTATGTTTGTAGAAAAAAAAGAACCCAAATGCCTGTTTTAAATCAGCACAGTTCACAGGGGGCAAACGTGCCCATGGCTGATGGGGTGGCAGAAAACTGCTATTTTTCACCATTTCTGCTGCTGTGCGTGGCAGCAGCACCCGACCCAGCGCCCACCACCAGCTGTGATCCCCTCCTGGTGAATTCTGCTGTACAGAATATGAAATATAATTTCCCCTTTTTAAAAAAGCGCCGCGTTGGCTGCCTTTGTATTCCAGCATGCTCTAGGTATACATGTCATTTAAAGAAAATTATGCTTCCTGCTGCGGGCCCAATAAAAACATCCCTGCAGACAGAGGCCACTGTATGTCCTTATTTAGCACTGTTTTTCTCAGAATCTCACTTCTGGAGCCGCTCAACCTCGTTCAACCACGGTCGAGGACATTTTTGAGGGTTCCTCCTCCTCCCTCTCCCTGGCTGCTGGTGACGCATCAGCTTCCACCCCAAAAATCTGGGCTTCTCCTTGCTGGGAGTTTCCAGGTGGTGCCCACCATATCCCAGGCTGGCGGGGGCACCATGTCCCATTGCACCCATACCCAAAAGTCATCGTGCACCCACATCTAAGGCAGGAATTTTGCTGATGCCCCCTGTGAAGCAACACAGGGCTCACGGCCGCCTTTTTCTCCAGCATCCAACTCACCCTGAAGCAACGTTTACCCCAAACCATCCAAATTTGTATCAGGTTAAACAGGAGGGCAAAAGACTGATGCTTACCTTGAGCCATCCAAATTTGTATCGGGTTAAAGAGGAGGGCAAAAGACTACTGCAGGCTTTTGACAAATTCTGCAGATGTATTCACAAAAAAAACCCCGGTAATTAACTCAAGATCACGTTACCCTGGGAGCTACATAAATATAATAAAGGTTTAATAAAGCACCTCGACAAAAACCCTCACATGGTGGTGGTTATATGCATTGGGATATAAAGAGCATCCCTATCTATGAGTCTGGCAGTGAGGAGATCACTTGGGGGATGCCCTGGGACCCCCTCATGATGCTCAGCCCCGGTGCAGGACCCAGGACCCACAGAAAGCCCCTGCGCAGGAGCATCCACAGGGACGGGTCTGTATCCCATGGGAATCCAGAGAAACGAGAAGTTTATGGTTGAACCCTTCACTGTGGTGGTGAAGGAGCCTGCAACTAATTTTGATTGGAAAAAAAAAAAGAGAAATTAGCGGAATGAAGTAGTCAGGGAAAATCATTGGGAAACAAAGTCCTAAGTACAGAGCAGTGCCACAAGGTGAGAAAATAAAATATAACCCTAAATAACTCTACATAAAGCAGGGAGTGAGGGACGTGGGACTGTCACCCGCCAGGCCAAAGGTTGTGCCTATACCTACACCCAGCCAC
>NW_010203294.1:4959-5255 GCF_000695765.1 Mesitornis unicolor
GCCACTGTCACCAAGCCTAAAAGGGATGGATATTTCAAAGATACTGAATCACTCGGCTCCCCCACAAGAGCCAAGCAGTTGCAGGGCCATGGACCTACAGCCTTGGGGGAAAAGGACCCTGAGCCAGCTCTGCAAACCCAGCAAATACAAAAGGTCTGGGCCTAAGTGCTCACAAGATGCCCCAAGGATGCATTTGGGTCCATTACTTCACCAAATGAAACAGAGAACCCATTGTGTACTTATATATGTGAATGGAGTACAGATAGGAGGAAACTCAAGTGAAAAGTGTTTGTAGC
>NW_010203295.1:0-4019 GCF_000695765.1 Mesitornis unicolor
TGGCAGTGGCCATCGGGCGCTCACTGAATTCCGTGCAAAAAAGTGTATTAAGTGATCCCAGGTCACCCGGGCAGCACCTCTGGGTCATGAGGGGAGCACATCCAGCTCCTGCACGGAGGGCTGTCAGCCCAAACTGCACTGGGGACAGCATTGCTGCTGCTTAGCCTCTGGGAATCCTTGGCACCGAGTGCTCTAGGTGTGAAATGTTTGTATTAGGTAAAAAAAACAACTCTCCAACAAGTCGGTTTATGGAAGGCAAACCCATTCAGTGCAACACACCCCTGAGGTGGGTAGTCCCAGAGATATGTGTGGTTGTCACCTGCAAGGCTGCAGTTGAGGCAAAGAGGCTGTGGCTGCTTGTGCCTGTGCTGTGCCTTTGTTTCCTTCAGAATCACACATGGGACGGCTGAGGGCAGAACAGATCTAGATGAGCCTTGGGTACCACTCAGCGAAGCAGCTTTTCTTCCATCTCCAAGCTACCTCTGCACGAGGCGAGTACCCTTTCTGCAGAAATGCTGCAGGGTTCAGAGCAGCACCCCTGCATATCGCCCCAGCCAGGAAATCATACAGACTTAATTTTTAATTCTACGCTGAATTTTTAATGACATTTGCGCTGTTGCAACTGCTTGCCTGTTGCCGCTTCTTGCAGCTCAGCTCTACCTTCATGACCCGCCATTGCTTAGCATCTCAACAACATTTTATAAAGTAAATCCACCTCAAAGTGGTTCCCACCCCTCCTTTTCTGGCATATATTGTGTTCCTGCAGCTTGTTTTTTGGGGACACGCTCCAGCCCATGGCTGTGCCACATTTTCACTCTTCTGGTGAGCCAGGTACTGGCTGCATGTGTCATTCTGGATCCTGAACTTGGCTCTGAAAGGAGGAGATTGTATTCAGTAAAGCAAGATCCAGATATCAACCCTTGCATTGACGGTGTGTTGTTCTACGGCAGAGATGTTATGAGCAAAAATCGTATTTATCCTTTCTGGTAGACTGCAGGGGCAGCTGAATATGGCCTATTGAAGAGCTTAGCTGTGGTATTTTAAAATTCTGTTTTATTTTTATTCCTGGAAATAGCAGACTTACAGTTTTATTTTAAATCCCATAAACACATTTATACCAATCTTTATTTTTCTTTCTCTAATCACTCCTGTTCTCAATATGCAATGAGATAATTGGATATGGCATGTGCTAGAAGCCTTCAGTCTCAACCTGCCATGTGGAAAATACCGCTGAATACTTTAGCAACAGCAGAGCATTTGCTGTAGGAAAAATCAGTTTGCATTAGCCACAGAAAGGACTCAGCCTCTTTGCTGACAAATAGCCTGAGTTGTTTGATGATTTTGGTGACAGTGACCAATTCCCACAGCCACTTCCCCCACTCTCTTAGAAAATGAAGCTTTGAATGCGGAGGTTCAGACTGGAAGGGCTGCACTGAGGCAGTTCCTCCCCGCTCTTCTTCTGGCTGCAGGCTTTGGGGTTACCCTCCCCAAAGACACCATCTCAGACCCAGGTGCATTCAAAAGAGCTCTGGTTATTGGGATGGAGATCCCTGAGCAGAAACGTGCTGTAGGAAGCCAGGTACTTTTCTCTTCTTGATATGTAACTTCAGGGAATGAGAATGAGGAGGCTTTTTGCCTTCTTCTGAGGCATCCACGCTCACCCACCGCTGGAAATAAAGTATGTGGTGCAGTTTGTTATTGTTCCTGGCAGAGGTAGCGAAATCTTTGTCTGGCCTGTGGGCTGCATTCCTATATTTAGGGTTAGATGGCTCTCTGTGTGTATGGAGGAGGCCTGGGAAGCCAGCCTGGCTTTTGTCTGTGGCATCTGCTGAAGTGGATCCTGAGCTCTCTGTATTTGCAGGACCAGCGACACCGGCAATGCCCCCATCCTCTCCTCTGGCACACGCAGCTATTGCTGGGATCAGGGAGGGTTTTCTGCCCACATGATCTTTCTGTGGCTAATGCAGACTTTCTGTCCATGGTCCTTCTGGTCAGACATGAACAGAGGGCTCTTGTAATCCCTCCATTAAAGTGCTAATGGGTTACAAGATGCATTTTTGGGAGCTCCTGTTCTTGGCATGGCCAAGAAAGATATACCAGTCACTGGAGTGGAAGCAAGGCAGGTGAGGCACCTGGGGCCAGGTGGACAATATCAGTGTTACCAGCTCTGACCACATTTCTGGCATTCAGCTAGCCATGTCCTGCAGCAGGGGATGGGCGGCAGGGTTTGCTGTAGGAGCAGCTGCGTACAATTTTGCTTAATGTTTGCACTGCAAATAATAGAGAGGCTACAAACCATTACATTCTACTCTGCTGAAACACAAACCACTTTCAGATCAAAAGCAGCATTACTGCTGAAAAATATAGGGCTAGCATGCTAAAGGAAAGCTCTACAGCTGTGATGCTGATTTTATCCTGTTTTCAGGACAAACTGAGCAGGGAAGGAGCTCTTGAAGGCTGCCTTTCCCAAAGACGTTGCCAGAGCCTCTGCTGATCTTTTGGACAACCCAGCACAGAATCACAGAATCACAGAACGTTAGGGATTGGAAGGGACCTCAAAAGATCATCTAGTCCAATCCCCCTGCCGGAGCAGGAACACCTAGATGAGCTTACACAGGAAGGCTCCAGGCGGGTTTTGAATGTCTCCAGAGAAGGAGACTCCACAACCTCTCTGGGCAGCCTGTTCCAGTGCTCTGTTACCCTCACAAGCACCTTTAAGGTTAATGAGCTTTGGGGATCCCCCAAAGCTGCAGCACCAGGCTGCTGCTACCACCACTCTGGCCCTGCTTTGCGGGTGCCACCCTGCAGGCTCAGAGCTGCCTCTAACTCCAGGCAGGTGCCCACAAAGCTCCGAGTACAATTTCTCCCCATGCGGAGGATGCATGGATAAAACACAGAGCCCCATGTGGTGCAGAGACAGCAGGGACAGCTGTTTGAGTGGTGACATCCTAGGTGTGGAGGAGCACGAGGTGGTTTCTGGTGTCCCTCGGCTGCTCTGGTCTGCCCATGAGCAGCAACTCGGGTGTTACCTTGTTGCAGCTGGTAGCAGGTCCAGGTGGAGGGAACTACAGAGGAGGGCAATCAAGGCACAGAAAATCAGCTCCCCTCTGAGGAGGAGAGTCGGGGAAAGGAGAAAGTTTCTGTAGGCTTTCTGGGAGAAGAGTTACTGGTAGGCTGCTGTGTTGTGGTCCTGTGGATGAGCTGCCCAGGAGAGAAGTAAGGAGAGCTCTACTGGGGTGGTGGGGTAGGGGCTTGCTTGCCTTGCAGTTTTGCCTAAATTTTGTTTGCTGTACGAGTTACAAGTCCTGGTGGTGCAGGGGCCTCTTGGCTGTTGTGGAGCAGCTCTTATGTGTGAGTGCAGGACTGCGGACACTGGCTGTGCCAACAATGTGTGTAAATTGTGTGCTGGAGCCACTGTGTAACCCAGATAACAGCTCTCTGTGGACCTGTGCGAGCACCTTCTCCTGCCCAGGAAGCTGGCATTTCAGGGATCACTGTAAGCTGTGTTGGTATCCCAAGTGCTTGGCTGAGGCCTCCAAAAAGGCATCCTGGCTGAAGGCATTTTTGTGCTGCCTTGTGCAGCTCCAGGCTTGCCTGTGAATGGGCAGATGTGTCCCCAGTGTCACCTACCCTCCCTCAGGTGTGGCTTGGCCTGTTCTGCAGAGGGACCACCTCGCTATCCCATCCCATTGCAGCGCATAGCTCACGTCAGGAGAGATGCAGGGAAGGGCTTTTTTTCACCAGGATTTCAGGAGCTGCTGTATCCTCACCATCAGGAGCCCTCCCAGGACCTGCACAGTAGCCATGCAGGCAAGCTCACTTCTCTTCCTCTACCTCATGTCCCTATGCAACCGCATATTTTTACAGTTTCATTGGTCATCAGTTCTTGTGCCTTTTCTCTGTATGCCTTAGAGCTGAGCTCGTGACCTGCAGCTGGGATTGCAGAGGTTGTGATGCTTTGGTGTGCCAGCACTTCTGGGACTGGAGTAGAAGGGGTTAACACAAATCTGCTCCTGCTG
>NW_010203295.1:4050-17121 GCF_000695765.1 Mesitornis unicolor
CTATTGCTTGCATCTCATGTCCTGAAAGCGGCTGTTGTGCATTGCCTGTAGTCATGCAGTGTCTGCATCAGTGTGTCCATCCTAAGTCTTCCCTCCTTGTTCACGTGGAGATGATGCTGGTGCAGGTACAGCTTCCTGTGTTTGGGGATCACAGTCTTATCCTACCTCTTGCTGTTGCAAATGCTACACTAAATTCGGCAGGTAAACCAGATTCTAGTAAGGAAGCAGCAGTCAGGCTCACACCTGACTATGGGCCTCTTTTTCCTCCCTTTGCCTGTTCCCCACATCACAACTGCTGGTCTTGTGGCTGCTGTGGGCGGTTTCAGAGTCTTCATGAGCCAAGGTAAGAGGAGAGGAAAATGCAGTGGGTACATCACTGTAGTGTCTTAAGGGGCTTGGTACACTAGGATGTGTTTCTCCGCTCTCATGGCTTTAGGCAGTGAACAATAGCAAAAGATGCTGCTGTAACTTCCAGTTGGTACTTGTCTGCAGTGAATCTGCAACAGCTTTCCACAGAAGCCTTTCTTCTGGGTGGAGACTGGGAGGGCAGAAGATGGGACAGTCTGTTCCTAAGACAGTATCAGTGGGGGATGGCCAGAGACAACGATGCCCTTTATAGCCCCTGGAGGTGGCCTGGGCAGTGGCTTTTTGCCCTTCCCAACACCCAGTTTGTAGTCTCTCTGGATTGAGCCCTGTGCCGTCTCCAGGAGGTGTCTGTCCCTGTTGGGATGCTGCAATATGGAGTAGCCTCATGTGAACTTTGTCTCACCTCAATTGGGAAGCGCTTCCTGCGAGCCAGGCACCACAAAATAACTTGTCAGATCTGGCTGCCTACGCTCAGGGAGGAAGGATTATCTTCTGTCTCTTGGATCTTCAAAGCCTCTGGTATGGCTTCCAAAGCTTTTTATAGGAGTGAGTTGGCTTTTTTTGTTGTTGCTTTGTTTTTATTTTTGTTTAGAAGAGGGAAGGAACAGATTAGTAAAGCCCAGAGGAAAATGAGAGGGAAAACCACTCCTGATGCTTGCCTTCAAGTGAACTGCTGGGTAGTGACTCACCCCAGCCAGGATAGCAATTTCATGTAACAAAAAAAAGGGCAAGAGGGCCCACGTGTTGGAGGAGATACTTGCAAGCATAAAACCGAAGCAGCTGGAAGAATATGGTGGTGATAGCTTAAATGTGGTTACCCAGCATAATGAGCAGAGCTGCAACTTCAAGCCTGCAAGTCTGTGGATAATATGTACAGATCTCCTGTTTCTGGAGTTTGGTATCTATGGATATCTTCCCCCATTGTTTCTATCAAAGCTGATATAAATACTTGTTCCAGATAGCTGGAGCCCTGCTATTACCTTCTTTTGTTGCTGAATTTAGGCCCTGCTGTTTGAAGTGTACTGACATCTGAATGTCTGATCACTTGACCATGTAAGCATTTCAGTAGGTTTTCTGAGGCTGATCTCATGTCATGTACTGAACAAACAGGAGGCGAATTTGGAGCATCGCATCATGTCATTGAAATACTGAGTTTGGGACTCCTCCAAATGCTTTGTCTGATCAACCCCAAACTCTTGGGCACGGGGAAGAGAAATAATTTTATTTATTTATTTATTTTAATCTGAGTTCTTAGGTGAAAGCACAGGCAGAGGGGAGTGTTGTCGTGAAGTGAGGTGGCAGACAAAATAATCTCGTCAAGATGCTCTCACAGCCCAAGAGCTCAGAGAGGGATGTGCAGTAGCACACAAAGATGTGTTACCCAGTGGCTCCATGCAGCTTCTGCTGCATGCCAGCACTGTTGGGGAGGCCATAGGTGACCCCCAAAATGAATGGCACCCATGTGCCTTTGCAGTCAGAGGCCTTAATCCCTGGCATCAGCCTACTGGCAAGCGCAAGGCAAAACCTTTTGAGTGCTGCAGTGGCCCACCCGTGGCTCTCCCTGCCCCCGGGGGCATGCTGTGACATGCTCGCTTCTAAATGTCACCAAAGAATATTTGGGGGCAGCTTTGGGATGGTTATTGTTCAGACGTGTTGCCAACCTTAGTGTCATTGCTCAAGGGCCAAGTTGGTTTTGTGAAAGGCTGCGGTGACTTTGGCGTTGCTGCGTACCAGGCCCATCTGCTCCTCCATGCTCCTTCCTCCCCTGGTTGGAAGGGGCTTGCAAGCCCATCGGCCTGCAACTGCTTGTCCACAGCAGGAGCCGAAAGCCTTTCCCAACAACCGCTGTGTTCTGCCTGTGCCTTGCGTTCTGCAGAGGTTTGGAAAACTGCTTCATCAAATGGAATCGGCAATTCAATAACAAATTAAACATTTTTGTCAACCTTCCAATGCTAATTATGGTTTTCCTAGCCTGGCTAAAACCAAGAGCAACCTCTCTTTGTGGTGTGGCTGCTGCCAAGGCATGGAGCCACATATGGAAATTAAATATATAATTTTCAAGCGTCAGCATAGGTCAAGGTTTTGTTTAAGAGTGGGCCAAAGGCGCCAGCTGGTTTAATTACTGCCTTTTATTTTTAGCCCCATGATGAGATGCAGATCATGGATCACTTTGCTCCCTTGGGCTCTGCTGATAACAACACTCCTAGGTGGTGAGGAAGATTAAGGGCTTTTCTGCAGGGGGTGCAGTGTGTTAGGAAATTCAGTGTGAATTTACAGTGCACCAGCCATGTACTCCTCATGGGGCAGCTCTCGGGGCATGTATGGTAAGGTGCACCAAAATCCAGAGCGGATAAATTCCATCTATAATGATAAATCCACAGAGAAACGGGGGAACCAAGCTGTACTTTTGGACCAAATTTTGGACTTCTGCCTTGAAGTTTGTCTGGATATGTCTATACTTCTGCTAACTTTGTGTAGGTCTATGTGTACACTGACCTGTGTATTTTACCCTAGATGAGTGCTTGCTGCTATTAGGACTTGAGGGATTGGTCTGACAGAGTCCCATTTTCCCTGCCCTATCTCAAGATGTCCTACAAACCAGAGCATTCACTTGTGCCTTTGGACTGGGTGCAAGTTTTCTGCTTTTTGGGAGGGTGTTCAGCCTGTGTGTTAGAGGGTGTGTGAGTAGGGTGCCAGGGAGTGAGGAGTGCTTGTGGTGTGGAAGCAGCTTCCACCTCTACATGAGGTGCTCGGGGTATGCTGGTGTGAGTGCCAGAACTTGGGTCTCCCAAGCAGCTGCTGCCCTGGTCAGGCTTCGGGCCATTGCCTCCTTGGCCAACTTGACACTGAAACCAGGACGCTGAACACCAGTGTATTCACAGGACCAAAGTCTCTTGTGTTTGCTGTGGTTACACTATGGGGGTAGGCTTTTTGAGGAGGAGGTGGAGGCTCCTCGCTGCTGTTGCAATAATAGTTTGGCTCAGCTCATCTGCAGGGCAAGGGAAAAGGCAGAATAAATTTCAAAGGGGCCATCCAACAGGTAGCTGTGGTTTGTGGTGCCTCACATTGCTGCGTGGAGGCATCTCTCCTCTACGGGTGGCCAGGGGATGGTGGAAGGTGCAACGTGGCTGAGCTGCTGCAGGAGGCCCAGGGGAGGGGGATGAGATGCTGACTGCCACGGAGGCACGCCGATCATGGATAGGAGAGAGGATGAGGACTGGTTTGTCAGGATAGGTTTTGGTCAACAAAGGAAACCTTAAAGTCAGCTCTGTGAACATCTCACACCTGCTTTTCTACCATAGCTGTGATTTCAAGGCTTGAAAACTCTGAAAACTAAAAGAGTTCAAGCAGAGAAGTATAGGGCCTTGCACATGCTGTTTTCCTTGCTCCTTGGGACATTAGTTATATGCTTCTGCCTCTCCTTTAGCAGGTCCAAGTGAATCTTTGGGCAGAAGAGAATTCAGCTTAAGATGCCAGTGTAAAGCCATTTATTTCACCTTTACAACTTTCACCCTTCATTCCTTCAGTGTATCACATCGGACGCTAGGATTGAGCAATCGCATCTCTATTACCCAGGAAATTCCAAAACTGAAAGTTCTTGGAGCAAAATACTAACTTTTCTGCCTTGCATGTCCTGTGCACTTCATTGTGTAGGTCAAACACCGAATGGTGTGCTACGCTGACAAGGAAAACAGGAATACGGAATGCCATGTATGTACAGTTTGACAGAGTTAATGTTAATGTAGAAGCTTAAACTTCTGGTATTTGCTGATATTTGAGGGGTTTATTTCTCAGCTTTAACAATGAGTGTTGCTGCTTTTCCCCTACCACACAGGTTATAAATAAATGCCAAGTTTTGAAGAGCAGCTCAGGAAAAGAAAGTGCAGTTTGTGACAAGTTACATTTCTATGTAACACTTAGGAAATTTCAAATCCTTAAAAATATTTGAGGAACTTCTTAGATGCTGGTGGAATCAGCTAGCCCTCCCTTGCCACAATCTCTCTTAGAGCTCTAATCTGGACTGCTTCAGTTGCCCAGCTGCCAGGAGATACGGTGAACTTCAAGCTGCCTGCTCCTGTGCCTCATTGACCAGGCTCACTGTGGCTGCTTTAGTGACCATTCAGCTTCATAAGGTCCTGTGCCCAGATTCTTTTCCTACCCATCTGTTACTGCTGGAATCAAGCAATGTTAAGGCATTTTTACCCTCATGACGTTATTTAGGAAAACAAGTATTATTACAGCTCTCTGGTTGCGATGCTCATGTTCTGAGCACCAGAGCGCTGCATGGACTACAACAGCTGTTATCTATTCAAGGGTGAAATCCCAATAATAGCACGCTATATAATCTCTGGATAAATATTTACGCTTGTGAAGGTTAAGTGACTTGGAGTACTATAAACTCCAGCCTTTCGGGCAGGTCACTGCAATTTAAGCCTTCTTGCAGTGACCTACCACTGACCTCACTCCCCGTCTAGCAGCAGAGAGACTGATGGAGGTAAAAATTCAGAGTGGATCCTGAGGCCTCTGCTGAGCAATAAAGCAGCACACAAACAACATCAGATGTGATTTAAACCCAGCTACTCATCTTGGAACCACTTCTCATCTCTAACACTGCTGCAATTTCCTTGAAACTTCTCCCAGTTTAACTTCATTCACAAAGCCTGCACAATGATGTCTCAACATGAGTGTAACAGGGTGAAAGCCTCTTGAAGATGACAAGCATCATCTCATGATTTGGGTTTTTGGTGTATTATTCATGTGGTGGATGGGAAGCATGCAGTTATCCTTTTTTAATATGCAGGCACAGCTTCAAGGTTGTGATATGATTACCGTGCTTCAGAAATGCAAGTGAAACAACAGGCCAGACTCCTACTAAAGCAGTCTGTACAAGTGAGGTGCCATTAGGACCTGTAGTTCAGGGCCTTTCAGCACTTGTGGAGAAAAAAAACCCACCACAACCCCAAATAGGCGAAGCTGTATTGTTGGTGAACTCAGCAGAGTTGGGATCCACTCCGACCATTTAACCTGAGTGTGTTTTCAAAAGCTGTGTAATCCCTCATTTGCTTCCTAAGCTACATTCCCGAGGGATAACAGATACAGCCTTATTCCAGTACAGCTGATGGGTTCTTTCACACTCCTACCTGTTGATCATGCATTAAGACTGAGCCCATCCAAGCTAGACAGCAGAGCAAGCCCTGATGGCATTTCTCATTTTAATCCAGGCTGAGGGAAAGTATTTCACTTGCTGCTTTGAAGCACTGGTGTTTAGACTCCCGTCTTCTACCGAGATAACAGAATGTACCCTTGGCCTTTCAGAAGCGAGCCATCCTAAATCAGGGCTCTGTTGACTTAGTTCTACTTGCCCAAAGGAAACACATCACCAAAACCATGCCTTGAAGTAGCTTTTCTAAAGAAGCCTGATTTTATTTCTGTGCCACCACAGTTGGTAGCTGTTGTCAGTACTTTCTCTTCTCTTTGGAGCAAGAACATTATCAGCAGGTTTATGGCTTACTAATGCCATGTTGAGGACTGTTTATTTTATCTGGCAGTTGATATCTAAAAGAATGGCTTTAGGACAGCAACATACATTTCAGTCTGAGGAACTCATTAATAATACTTTAATCCACAGGAGTCTTAGGTTTTATTTGCTTTACTCTGCACTGGGAAATTTTTTTTCTTGACTTGTCCTCTCTGAACTTGCCGAGCACGAGTTCCAAATCCCAGAGACTGCATTGATTCTGTTAAATACTTCTGGCCGGGAGAGATGCACAGCATCACTAGCAGTTTAGCATCACCTCCTAAAAGCAGGAAAAAGGCAAAACATACTTATTCACCTCATTGTTTTCAGTAAGTTATACACGGTGATGTATTTATCTAAACAACGAGCATAGGCTACCATTGCTTTTACGCAGCAGAAGACGGTCCGTGAAGAGGACCACTGAAAACAGCCAGCTCTTTCAAGGGAAGTCTATATTTAACAGTACGCTATTTGCCCCAGTAGAACAAATGTTTCAAAATCTGTAACGTAGATTTTTTGTCCCCTTACAGCTTCATCACTTAAGTCTGCCTGTATGCTACGGGCAGTCAAGCTTTGTCAAATGTTTGTAAATTCAGTGTAACGGCAAAATGGATTATCTGTGTGACAATAATGCAAAACAGAATTACTACAAGTTCACAGAAAATTATTAAACAAACAAGGAAATTGCTTCTTTCAATACTTCACCTAAACAGTGTCACCCAAGCCACATACCAGGCATGGTTAAAACCAGGCTCAATGCCCATACAACATGGGCACTAAACTCACTTCTTTCTTTGGCTTTCCCTTTTCATGGTGGAGACTCCAATGCTAGGTGAAATTCGAAGTTCAAGCAAACATTAACAGTCTTTCAGAAGCTCTGAGGGAATTTGCCTCAGTCACTGTCAGTGCCTTGAACTGAAGGCTAAAGGGCTGATGCTTTCTGGGTGAAGAAAAATGGACTAATGCACCATATGGATGGACGCAAATCTGACATGACTGTGGGAACTACACTTGCTTTAAAACTCTTTCTGCATAGATGAGAAGCTACAGAAAAGGAGGTTACCCAAACACAAAAAGAAGTAGCAGCACAGTACATGCATGTGTTCCAGCGTCTCCTTCCTTTGTCTTACTGCTACAGGACACAGTATTAAGGAATGTGCAAATATGTGACTACACCCTGTAGCAATAAAGATTAAAGCCTAATTTGTCAACTGCAGCTGACATAAAAACACCAATGAAATGCAATAATTACCCTTTACATGATCCTATTATAGGTGCTGTGACTTTTTACAAGTATATACCTAAACTGAACCTTGGAAACAGCAAGGTTTAGCCAAATCTGGGAGGAGTTCAAGGCTCTCAAGAGCCTTGAACTTGATCTACAAGATCATCCTCTGGTTTTACGCAACAAAGGAGGGGAAAGACTGGGAAAAGAAATCTGTGTTGTTAAACAAAAGTCAGAATAATCCCTCACCTATGGAGTCCTGAAGCAGATGTGTAAGTTTGCTGTTTCGATATGGTACGTGAGATCGCTGCTCTGCTATTGCTCCAAGAACGTCTGCTAGGGCAGACAGGCTGCGGTTGATAAACGATGTCTCCCTCAGTGCTGTGCCCGTCACTCCAGACATACCTGGTACAGTGGTGAAAAGGGCAATGGTAAGACTGAGCAAAGCTGCTTCAACTCTAATTCAGAAAAATTCTGTTGCTGTTGCATCTACTTTAGACACAGCATTTTTGAACACAAATTCTGAACCATGACTTCCACCCATGCCAAAAGCAAGGTGCAGACTGTGTACTGCAGACTGCCAATACGTTGTTCAGTGCTTCTACTCTTTGAAGGAGGATTAAATAAGGCTCAGTGCCTGCAGATGGTCTGAAGTATCTCATGTTAAAGTTGATCTCTTCAGCTGTGCAATGCATCTTGGCTCAGTATGTATTATGGAACTGAGAAAGCAGGAACACCACAGGATCAGACAAGACAACACTACTTTTGAAAACACCAATCCACAGTGTCCCCAGAGGGAAGCCTGTTGTGTTCCTCCATTTTTTATAATAATTAACTGTCCTGTCTGCATCCCTGAGGAAGAACGGGAGGGACTCTGATGGCATAAGCTGCAAAACCAAAACTGTACAGCAGCCGTAAGCGTGAGGGGTCTGTATTCACCAAAGTCTGTAAGGTGCTGTTCTCTGTGGTACAATACAGGAAAACCATGCCCTTCTGCCACCTACGCATTGTGGTGGGATGTAGCTCTGCTGCCCCTCGAGCAACACTGGAAAGGTTTGCTCTACAAATGAAGTTGCACCAATTTCAAGAGGTGCTGCAAGCTCAACTCTGTGATCAGTCTGGATGAGTGTGCAGTTAAGAGTAATGTCCTCACCTCTGCCATTTGGGGAAGAGGAAGTTGCTATTAGCATTTAGCACCACAGTATTCAAATTCAGCCTTTCTTCAGGATAATGGATGAGCTGAAGATGCATCTGCAATCACTTCTCATTGCTCAGAGCACATGATCTGTTCTAGGCAGAGTAATGGTATAGTGGGATGGTCAGAAGGGGCTAACATTTTCCGCAACTGCCTTCTGTCCCATCTCTAGAGAGACAAAAAGGCTGTGCAGAGAGAGCCTAGGCTCATTTTTCCTTTAGGCCAGCATTTTCCCAACTGGGAGAACAAGAGAGGTGTTCATGAGGCAACGTGAAAAGGTGCAGTAACAGGAAAAAAAAAACCAAACAAGGAACCAATGCAAACCAGAAGTCTGGACAGTGAGGGCTGAAGAAATAAGACTGTGGGAGAGGATGGGGCTGAAATGGTAGAGTCTCTTTGCAGAGAGGCACAAAAGAAAACAGTTTGGAAGACCCTGCCACAGGGTGTCAGTAATCTGAGATAGGCTGCATCTCAGATTAACTTTACTGGGGTCTGTGTCTGCGGCCATCCCCAGGCTTCTTTTACAGTCAGTGAAGGTGGATTCCTGAGAGAATGGCTATTACCCTAAAGCAGAAAACTGCCATAGGTGAGGAGATAAGTGTTCAAACTGCTGATTAGCTGCATTTGGTCTAATGAACTTCCACAAAGCATTTAGCTGACCTTTCAAACTGAAACACAGTTTGCTAACAAGGGACCACTTAGTAAATGCTGTAAACGACCCAGGATGGCTGTGGAGCTAACAAGGCAGGGTGCTGATGTATATTTAAAGCGTGTTAGATGTCTGCTACTGCTGCTCACTTAGATTTGTCCACATTTTAAAACAACCATGAGTTAACAGCTGCCCTCCCTTTTATCAGAGTAAGTCCAGCATCTGGAACTCCCCACCAGCGCAGCTGATGGCTGAGGTCTGTCTGCTGGGCGTGCTGGGCCACAGCTAACGCCGATGTCAGTGAGCACAGTTCTCCTGGGCTGCACTGGAGGATCTGGGCCTGCCGAGGGTCAGACCAAGGCAACGTTCATCCTGGTTGGACTGAGAGAACAAGCACGCACACTGTTGCTCAGTTACACGTTTACCAAGCAGTTTCCAGCACTTAAAGCAAATGAAAAAAATCATGTATTATATTAGGTTTCTCTGTAGAACAAAAGTTTAACAGTGAGCAACAGCAAGAATTCTTGGCAGTAAAGTAAAAGATCCTTTCATAATACTGGTTCAGTTTTCAAAACATTATTTCTGGAATGGTACATTTGGCTACATGGCTTTTCTTGGTAAGAAAGCTTGTCCTTTAGGAAATAATCAAGTTTTTGAAATTATTGTGTGTATAGAGGAGGGAGGAGAAGAAAAATGCTTTGAAGAAACAATGAAAACATTATTATCTTTTCAATACTAACTTCTTCCAAGACTTTTTCCACCATAAGGCAGAAAAACCCACACATGGTGATATCAATTATTACAGATGTTTGTAATATTTAAATAATTTATGCACTTTAAGCATTTCTGTACAAAGACATGCTAATTTTCGGAGCAGAAAAACAGGCCCAATAAAACCAGTCTGAACAAATAATATACCTATGATATGGGTAACCGCCCTGGGCTTATTTTAGGCTTACGCAGTCAGATTTTCTGTTGAACTGTACCAGTGTAAAACTGGAACAATGAGGCCCACAGATTTTGTTTATTCAGGATCTGTGGGTTTAAACCACCCCCTGTGTGAAAGCAGGGCAGCACATACCCTTACATAAAGAGGTAAAGGCAACCATTGTAACCTGGATCTGGGAGGATCCATGCCCAGAAACATAAACTAAGTTCACTTACCAACACACTCGCTGCCAGCCAGATCCACCAGCTGCAACCTAGTTTTGACTTGCTTCAGCTTCTCAGTTACTTCAAGTTGTGATGGTGAAGAGGCTCTGGAAGAAGATGTGGATTTACTGTCTCTCATTTTTTGTGGAAAGGTGCAGGAAACCTCTTTATTTAGTCTCTGACTGATTTGTTCATCTTCCCACGAAGTACCTGGTTAATGGAAAAAACAAACACAGGGAGCTTCTCACTAACACTGGAAACTAAGATGGGAAAAATGGGACTTCAGTAGGGGAAGCACAATATCTGCGGTTTCAGGCCATTCTAACAGAAGCAAAGTATAAGTCAGAATCAATGGCACAGGCAGGCTGAATGACTTTATCTTACTTAAGGTTTTGCTTATCAAACCCATCATACCAGACTTGGGTGTAGGTTCTGTTGTATCAAATATCCCTGTTGTTCATAATTCTTTGTGGAAAACATGAAACAGGAGTTTCATACATAAAGCCAGTATAAGGGCTTTGTATGATACTTTTTCATATTTTAGATTGACTGCAACCAAAGTGAGACTTTGAATGTTTGGGAGCAGTAAGCTCTGAAGTCTGTTTCTATGCATTTGAAACATGAACTGCTGCTGCTGCTCTGGGGAAAGGAAAAAAAAAAAAAGTTCATCCTGCCTCCTCTTCTGTTTTGTCCTTTGCTGCTGTTCCCTCCAGTTTTCCTTCAGCCCTCATGTGCCACTGCTGCGTCTCTGCATGATGAGTAATAGCATTACTTCCACTTGTTCAGGTTGGTTACTCCTGGTAGTTTTGCAGCTGCACTAGACTGCTTTTCTTTCCTCTTCCTGAGCAGCAGCAGCATCTGACTTTCACTCTCTGCTGGGAAGGAAGAGGAAGACAGATTCTCTGGGAAAGCTGCTTTGACATTAGATTAGCAGGAGTAGATGCAAAAGGGCTTTCCCCAAAGCAGTTTTGCTTTTTTTCTTCAGTGTTTTGGTTTTCGTCCATCTCTCTCTGAAAGGCATAAAAGAACAAAAGGCACACTCTCTGCTACAGGAAACAAGAGACAACAGACTCTCTTGGAGACTTAAAGAGTCTAGTTGTAATACTACAAAGTTCCCAGCTGCAAAACTTGAGTAAGTAACAGCCTGAATTGGGTTGCAGAGCTCTGCACCTCTCCAGTGAGGCTGTTGCTAAAACACAAGCTAGCTGTTCAGAGTACAGACAACAGAGCAGCTGTGCTGGTTTACACAGAATAAATGGCTTCAGGCCATACAGTGTGAAAATAAGTATTCTCACTCCTCTTCAGTTTGAGACAAGGAAATTAAGAAACTGCTCTCCTCAAGCAACAGGCGTTACTGAAACAAAATGCTAAAAGACCTTAAACCTGAAAAAGTGCTGGCTTGTCAACCCTGGCGTTAGGTGCAGGACTCATCACAGGCTTTACAACTTTTTATTTATTGACTTAGATCTCTGGTGTTGAGATATCTGACAAATGCACCTAGCGTTTAAATCAGGAATTTCTCCTTTTAAACATAACAGAATGTGTTGTCACACTGCTAAAACGAGGTCCCATTTGCAGAGCTGCTCCGCCCCTCAGTATTGCTCATCTTCATCCATGTGCTATGAGCTGAAGGCCCGTGTCTGCATTCAGTATAAATCAGCAAAGCACCACAGAAATGTCTGCCAGACAACATGGCATAGTAGGGTGACTGCAATTCAAAATGGCAAAGGGAAGACTGGACTAAACACTGTGTTCTGAAAAGTAACATCTGTCTGATTGACAAGAATCTGGATCTGGTGAGAGCTAACATCTGGACAGAACACTGGAGCTGCAACTTGTGAAGCAACTGTGTCTTTTGGCAAGGCCTATAGGTAAGCAAGGGCACTGTTTGTTCTGTTTTGCGAATATTGTCGGTTTAATTTCTGATAGCAATCTAAGGGAAAAAATGTTAAATATTTTCCACTTTCTAAAACCGTACTGTTGTTGCAGAGTATGAAGGAGATGGACCACAGCACTGGAAGCAGAGAGCCTAATTACAACATGAGCAAAAGAAAACAAAGTTAACCCCCAAAAGCTGAAGTTATTCCTAAAACAATAAACTGGTAAGACTTGGTGTGGTAATGAAAAGTAGAAATACAGGTTTTGCCATAGTAAATAAGACAACTGCGTTGTCTGTTCCTATAGTGACCTATTATTAACAGTTCAAGAGACTCTGCATTTATGGACGTTTTTGCAAGGCAGTGATTAAAAAATTAGTTATCACCAAACAGTATACGATGATCCCTAAAACACACGGTTAGCTTTACCACACACTTAGCAAGAATAATTATATGATATGTCACATGAAGTGATTTAACTACTGTATTTGAGTACCTCTCTTACTGATATCTCAACTTATACCCTATCTTATGACTTATTGATAAAATTTATTTCATTAGTTGTTTCATGCTATAAAACTTCAAGAACTCTCTACGTCAAGACACGTAAAGAAAAGTGAAAAGTGTTTATGACAGTGAAAGCTTCAGTAGCATTCAAACATCAAACTGGTTATTTAAGAAGACCCATAGAAGTTAAACAATGGAGAAGAACTGAGGGAATGCATTAAACATTGGCAAAAGGAGGAAAAACAGTAGGAACATTTCTCAGTCCACAGACTGTTTTTCAAAAAGCAACTGACTCTAGATGTATTTTAGTAACATCCCACTTACCAAAGTTATCTCCAGAGATGATTGCGGTTATGGTCAAAGTAACTACCAGATGAGAACGAGAGGAATGAGCGTGCACCAGTGTTGGGTGCCTGACCCTCAGCTGCAGGCCTTTGTTGACTAGATACAAAAATTCAGATGTGTTTTCAACAGTCCTAGGAAGTAAAGCAGCAAGCAGAAGATTTAAGTGACACACACAGCAAAAATCACACAAGAAAGCTGACAACTTGGACATGAATCCGAGCATTTCCGCTTCCCTAC
>NW_010203295.1:17152-28764 GCF_000695765.1 Mesitornis unicolor
AACTCCTTATACTAATCTCAGTTTCAAGCTGCACAGACAGCTGTATAGAGACTTCTTCAGGTGGGATGTAGTACAAGATGAAAATTCAAGACAAGTGATATAGTACTGAGAGCGCTGAAGAAGTGGTCTGCCAGCCTTGCAGGTCTAAGGGAACTGTTGGTCAGCTCTTGAAATGACTGAAATGTTTACACTTCCACACTTTAGAAGAAAAGACACAGATTTAGACATTCCTGGAATCTCTGGTCTTACATAAGTGGAGTTGTCCAGTTTATGTTAAGGTAGCTCCTGTTCTTTGGGAGGTACAGAACTAGAGGAGGAAAATAAATAAATAAATTTATCTGGGCTTTTGGAAATCATACTTCACATTGGGAGTTAAATCCAGAATCCCTGGGAAGAAAAAGTTCAATTCCACTGTTCCATAGGCAGAGACTCCAGCACAGTGTCAGAATCGACAGGCATAAGTTTCTGTAGACCATTTTATCTCATACTACGTATTTTCTTGTCCAGTTAAAGGAAATACTGCAAATATGATCAATCAAAGGGCAAAAACCTAACACAGAAAGTGAAATAAACGGATTAGGTGAAGAAAAAAACCCCACTATGATTCCCTCCAGGTTTGCAGTGTTTAAAACAAATGAGGTAAGATTGCCTACCCTTTCCTCTCACTCCATTGCCTTCTTCAGTAATCACTCAAGTTACATCACCGAAACATTAGCTTCCAGATGGAGATATAAATTATTATGACTGCATATCACAGCCTGGTTACTGAATGCCTTGTAACAGCAGAACCATTAATAACAATCCTGACAGGCTGCAGACTGCAACGCTGCAGTCAGCAAAGGCAAGCATGCAATAAAAGGCAAGGTCTTCATAACTTAGATTTGGCCGATTTCAGTGAAAGTCATACTGGGGACAAACTGATTTTATGCTAAGACGACCCATACTTTTAGAGTTTAGTGACAAAAGGGCTATATCCAACTAAAACAATTTCCTCTGAAAATAAAGCAAGGGCCTCTGAAGAACAGAAACACACACAGCCACACTGTGCTTATAGACACTTAAAAGTAGCCGCCACCTAAAAGCAGTTCCCTGTGTAACCAGGGCTGCAGTGAGCTAAAATGCTCACTATAGACTTCACCTATCAACCCTGAGCCGCACATGCTGGCCTCCTCTGCCACCACTGTGCATCCACTGGCAACGTCTCCCTGGCTGTTTGACCTGGCACAGGGAAGCAGTGGCTCTAGTTCCTGTTGTTAGAGAAGGCAGAGCCTCTCAGTGGGGTGGTCTAACCATTGCCTCAAGTCCACGAGGCAAATCTTGCCTTCCTGAGTTTTGAAATACATTCTCCGATAGCTGCTCAGCCAGGACTGGGTGGCCTGAGAGGAAAGCAGTCTTTGCTGGGGAGCAGCAACAGGCAATTAGCTCCTGCAAGCTGCTGCAAGGGCTCAGTGCTACCAGCTGCTGTCCTCTAAACTAGACTTTGCAGAAGATGGGCCTCGGGGTATGCTGTCAGTGCTGGTCACCTCCTGGGAAGCTGCAGTTGGCTTTGGAGGTAAACAGCACTCTCAGCCCAGTGCTGCAAGCGTGGCACAGTGGCTTCTCAGAGGACTGACAGTAATAATTTCTTAGTGCAATCTCTACGACTTTATCGTGCTGTATGTACTGCACATTCCAGGACCAGATTCTGCAAAGAGAAGCCCTGTTGTGGTTAGGTTAAAAATTTGATGCTGAGTGTTCTCCAAAGTCAACCAAGCCATAAAAGAAGAAGGAGACTGAGGTTTCTGTGATGCAGTAAGATGTACATGTTAGCAGGAAAGAGACTACTGTACTTTAATGGATATATGGAGAAGCCAACGAGACCCTGCAGGCCAATATGTTCTAGACGAAATATTATCACAAATGAGGATGTGTTTTTATTCAAAGCACCAGCTGTTTACTTTAGATTTTGGGCAGCTGGGTGGCCACATTTAATGGTTCCCTTACTTTGTTTGGGTTTGCTTTTTCCTATTAACCTTTATGTGTAATTATTAATATAACCTGTTTATGAATTGGAATTCTTTTGCTGCTTGCATTGTAATTGAGATACAAGTCCACGCTCTTATTTGTATTTGCATTAGAACTGAATATTTATCAATTGATTGAGATAAGTGGTTTTTAAGAGGTGCTTAGTTCAAGGCGCCAGGTTTCTTTACCATAAATTAGAATTTACAAAAATAAACAGAGCAGCCATTTTATGAACTAGAAGGACAAATGAAACCTTACTGCAGCTTCTAGTTCCTGCCTCTGTGGCACAAGTCCAGATACACCTCACCTCTCCTTTCCCTAAAGCCCAGGAAAAAAAGATGGTTCGTGCATTAACTATTCAAAGCTCCACTGGGAAGGGGAGCAGGAATTTTTCAGGAATGAAACGACGGCAGCATGTTGTTTACTGAAATACCATCATTAAAAATTACTTGGAGGTTCTGATGAAGCAGGAAAAATTCAACTCCCACCATACCCACACTATATGCACCCATTTTCATATGATTTCTTTCCTCTCTAGTCAAAGGAAAAAGATCAGCTCCTTCAAGAATGATTCAGCACACACAGGTTAGGGTCCACTCCCAACCTATTCTGAAGAACATTTTCTTTCCCTTGACAGCAGAGCCTTAACCAGATCCTAAAAGTTGGAGTAGAGTCACAGTTGGGGAAATCCAAGAACAGAGAATAAGAGAAACCCACTGGTTCACATAATACAGAGAGGACAAAAGGATCCATCACTTCAAGCTCCAGTCCATGTTAATACATTCCATGTTCTTATGGAGCATGCAGAGCGCAATCAAGGATGCAGAATTTCTCTGGAAATCATATTTAAGCTCAAGACTGAAAAGCAGGCATACCCTAGATACAAATGTTAAATCCTTCCTAGGATATCGCAGGGATTATTATTTCGTAGAAATAATAAAGAGAGTTCTATAGCCCCCATGGTGAAGAAAGCCACTTTACCATTTCTCTGGGGTCCAAGTTTTGTATGAGTTGTTCAATGGCTAGAAAAGACAAGTCAATAAATGTGTTCAACTAGGTAGAATAAAAGTATGTTTGCGCAATCCTCCAGTACATTCTTGTATTTTTATCAGGGCTTTCTGGCAATAGCATAAACCCACATAAACAAACAGCTACTGCTCTGATTATATGACTAAGTCCCACAAGACAAAAATACTGCCTTCAATTATTTACACTGAGGGTGCGTTTTATTTTAATGGGGGAGGGGGTGGAGGGTGGAAATGCTTTTCATGTCTGACTTCTAATTCCTCTTGGAAAGGTTGAGATTAGACCATGACAAGTATTGTTATAGAGAAGTGAAGAAAAACATGTTTCCCCCAGAAATGTAAAATGCTATAATACTGTGCTAAACATTTCAACAGGGCAAAATGTTTCTTTTTACAAACATTATTTGCTCAAAGAACACAATATTTTTTAAAAGTTGTTAGACCTCTCTGTAGTGCACAAGCAGAAATGTTCACTTCTGGGATCTGTTCACATGCTGGGTGCTCGCAGGGAGATGACCAGTAGCTTAATTTCACTGGGCTGCATCACCTCTCTGGTGCCACTACTACTCCTTATCATAATTTGGTTTTGTTAATGTTGCTTTAATACTGGCATAAACACCACACCTGTTACTAAAAAGAAGCATGTGAAACAGCTCCACTCTTGCTAATGCATTAAATGTTATAAACATGTGATTTTTACCATGTAATTAGCAAGGTGAGTGTTTTGTATATAACAAAGTAATACACAATTGCTTTGTATACTACACATATGTGACACCAAGAATCATTACCATGTAAGGGAACAAGCCTTCGTAAGGCTTAGGAAGTACAAGGCGGCATCAAAACAAGTATAGCTGTAGCATTAACTACCTTAGATCTCCCTACACTGTCAAGATGTGTAAATAAGAATCAAACTTACCACATAGCAATGCTGGGAAGGTAGGCATCTTAAAACTGAATGAGTAGAAGCTTAGCTACTTAGCTTTTAGTTTGAAGAACATGGATTTTCAAGAACTACAGGTTCAAATACCAGTGTATCAATTCCCACTTTAATGCCTCCAGTTATGAAAACAGAATACTAAGCAGTGTAAGATGGGTATTTATATTAAAAGATCACTTAAAATATCTTTCTTTTGAAAGTATCTTTTTTTATTTAACTCCAACACATGTACAGAAAACTAACACTCTATAGCTGCTTAAAAATCTACATTAAATACATACATTTCTATTATTATCTGTAAATTTTATAATTTAGTAAGACTAAAGGGACAGTGCTTTGTGACTGGGTTACCCCTTCTTTTTCAACAGCTGGCAAGATGTCCTAGATCCAGCAACAATGAAATACACAGCTGTCTCCAGGCATTCTGAGTGGACGGCGCTTAACACTGCAGTACAGCAAAAACTGATTGTACTGTTATTCTGGAAAGTATTTTGACATTTACGACCAGCTGCAGTCCAACAGAAACTGTGAGAACCATCCAATTTTTTCTTTTGCATATGATAAGGATTCATTGTTTAGAAGTGATAACTGGTGCCTGTAGTGCAGTTTTGTGACAGCTATGCATTGCATTGATACCAGGTCATGATCGGATGCTAAGGATCAAACCATGTACTTACTCATACACAAGCAATGGGACATCACTCTTACTCTGGTTGTGACAACGTCACGTTTGATGCCAAATACTTTTCCACAACTGTCTTTGGCCAGAAGATCAAAAATTTCATTATTATACACTTCTACAACAGAAACCTCAACCCAGCAACTTCCTGGTGGCTTCTCTGAAATAAGCCTGGAGAAAGAAAAAAGAAAAAAAAGAAAAAAAAGAGAGAGAGAAAGAAAAACACCAAAAGAATGAAAAGTAAAACCCCAAGTGAACAATCTGTAAATAAAGATCTGTTCTTTCATTGTAATCTAATTACGATCTGGTAAAAGTGCTTATTAAATATCCACTGTGGCTAATATTAATCTGAAGAATCAGAATATACAGTTAAATTATATGTGAAGCAACAAATAAAACTTCATTTTCTAAATAGTTGTGCCAGCTTAAATTGTTTTTCTCCACTAATCTCCCTCCTTAAGATTTTTTATACCATTACTCTGCAGGACACTACTGGATTCAGAGCTCAAGGCATGATAAACTCCAGCAGAGTGCAAGCAACAAACAGGCAGAGATGGTAAACTGTCCAGCTAGACCTGTAAGAGGTCCACAGCACTAAGGGTTTGTCTATTCAGCTAGACACAGTTATTCTGGTACAAAATTGGATCTTTTTTAATTTAGCTTATACCCTTCTCCAAAAGAAGTGGGCTTAGCTGGAAAAACCTCTAACGGCTCTTCTATTATAACATAGCAGCGTATCAGTTCAACTGATGCATTAGGTTCAACTGAAAAATCTAAGGATTCTCAAAGTGAGAACAGATCATGGTTAAAAATTCTACTGTCATTCTTCTTTGGGACTGAGTTCTAATCTGGATCCTCTTAATCTATCCCAATTGTCAATTTTTACAAAACTGGTAGGAACTTAATTATGGTTGAAACATATTCAAAAGTTAATTAGGAGTCTGAAACACAGGTGGACTGATAACACACATCAATACTGAATAATCTTATTTTCTTAGAAAATTAATCTAAGCAAGAGACTAGAAATCTGTATCAAAACTCACATATTGAATGGCAGTCAGAGAAGCTATAAATATTTATCATTGTGAAGCTGAAATCTGTAATGATAAATACATCACAAACATTATTTCATCCTATATGTAAAGTTTAAGGTGACTGCCACTGGCATGAGCCTTTGCTTAGTTGTTACCTGAACACTTCTTGGGCAGCTCGAGGAATAATTCCAAGTTCTGATTCATCTTCTATGGAGAAGGCAAAGTTCCCCTCTAACTGTGGTCCCAACATTGTGTATGTCTTCCCACTTCCAGTCTGCCCATAAGCCATGATACACACATTGTACCTGAAAGTTAAAAGGGCCTTCATTTATTTTACCATTACCAAATGTGTTTGTTAGGTGGCAAGTAAAACCCCAAACAATTTGGGAACACAAACTGAAACAAAAAAGAAATACATTGCCACAGATTTCTTTCTGGAGATCTCAAAAATGAACAGAAATTAAAGTATTGCTCATAACATCGGCTAAATAGATTTTTACTTTTTAAGCAGAGTTGAAGGACAGGGAAGAGGAATACTTAGTCTGGAATGACTGATAAGGTCAGACCTCCTGTCTGCCTAACTTCCAGTTCATGCACTACCAAGCTGCTTGTTAATCAGCTCCTGAACCACTGCAGTTTACAGTACAGCATTTTAAAGTAAACCGTGGCTGGGGTTGATTTGTCTTACAGTGCTGTGCTGCAAACCACAGCGCTAATATCTTAACAGCTGGGAACAGTAAACTCTTCAGCTTTCCCAGTCTTTTCAGGCAGGCTCATAAATCATAGCCCTCAGGCACTGGAAAAGATAAGACAGCCGTCACAATAAGAGGTACAAATTTTAAACCAAATGCATTAGTTCAGTATAAGCATGCACATGAAGACTGCTCTGGAATAAAGGTGGTAGGAACTGCTCTGATACGGACTTGTAGAAGGTGAAAAAGTTCAATGTCACTGCAGAGGTAAAGGCACCTATGAAGTGCAATTCATCATCATCTGCAGTAGACACGTGAAATACATCTCATGAACAGAACTCTGAAAACGCCTGTTTCTCTGCACTGAAAATAATTATTTTTAAGTCCACAGCTGTGAGCTCTGTTGTGGATGTCTCTGCTGCTGGGATCTGAATTTAGATCACACACAGAATCACACAGAATCGCTCGGTTGGAAAAGACCTCTGAGATCATCACGTCCAACCGTTCCTGCCTACCCCCTAAGCCATATCCTTAAGTACCTCATCTACCCGCTCCTTAAATAAATCCAGGGATGGTGACTCCACCACCTCCCTGGGCAGCCTGTTCCAACCTCTGACGGCCCTCTCAGTAAAGAACTTCCTCCTTATCTCTAACCTGAACCTCCCTTGGCACAGCTTGGTGCCGTTACCCCTTGTTCTATCCTCCATCACCTGGGAGAAAAGACCAGCACCCACCTCTCTACAACCTCCCTTTAGGTAGTTGTAGGTGGTGATGAGGTCTCCCCTCAGCCTTCTCTTCTTCTCCAGGCTAAACAACCCCAGTTCCCTCAGCTGCTCCTCATAAGGCTTGTTCTCCAGACCCCTCACCATCCTTGTGGCTCTTCTCTGAACACGCTCCAGAATCTCAACATCCTTCTTCTAGTGAGGGGCCCAGAACTGAACACAGTACTCGAGGTGCGGTCTCACCAGTGCCAAGTACAGGGGGATAATCACCTCCTTGGACCAGCTGGTCACACTGTTTTTAATACAGATGTATGAACCCTATCCAGAAAACGCGTTTCTAACACAGTTGGATCAAAGTCAACATCTTAAGGAAAACAAGTGGGTGGATACAATTGTATCCAGCCACAGAACGACTTTGTATTGAGGACAAATACCCCACCATGTAGCTGAAGGTTAGACCCTGCTTGGCTGTGTCTGCTCTGCAGCCCCCGTCAGCACCTTGGTGTTGACCACAGAACTGTGCCAGCAAAAACTTCTGGAAGACGTGGTTATGCTGACAGGACTGCTCCTTCCCTGGACTACACCTTGTTTGTTCAGAGACACAGCATTAGCAGAAACTCCATACACAAGGAGTGCTTTGCAGTACACTGCAATTTCTGCCCTACTAGAGAGTTAAAAGAATGGGTTTGCTTCTGGTCTGCCAGGGAGGAAAATTTCACTGCCTAAGCCACCTCCTCTCTGGGCAGACCTGAGCAGCTGCTTTTGGTTATCTGATGCTTTTCCTCATATCAAAAATGTTGTTTCAAGCACATGCTGGCAAATTTCAATGAATACCCCTCAACTAATTGTTTTAAATTTATGGTTACAAGTCATAAAATACTTACATGGCCACTGCAAAGAAAAATATTTGCAGAGATTTTTCTGCATACTAAACATGCCTAGAAACAATTTTTGGAGGATTATTTAGAAAGCCTTCTCTTGTTAGAAAGAAACATGGGCTGATAAGCAACATGTCAAATACCCAGATACCCCTTCTGGGAATGCAAAGTCAAAGTTGCAGTCAGTGAGCCTACAGTAAGGTCCTTCTACATTTCAGGATGCAGAGTATAAAACAGAAGTCTAGTCACAGATTTGGTGATGTAAAGGAGATGAGATAACCATAACTGAAAATAAAGAGCACTACAGCAAAATCAAATGTACTAAAAATTAGGGCTGTAAATCTGAAACAAGGGATTTCTGTAAGTATTCACTGCTAACGTACCTCTACATGCATTATGTCAGTGGAAAAACTCCTACTAATTTTTGGTAGTTTTCAGCTAGGTTAACAACAAGCAATTTTCATGATTCCACCCCTAGCACACATTGCGTCACCAGCCCATCACTTATTGAGACTTGTAGCCCTGCTTCAAAATCAGAGAGATCTTTGGAACCAAAAAGGGAGCCAGAAGTTTACAAGTAGTAGTTTTCCTTAAGAAAAATAGAATGGAAATCTGTTTAGAGTCTATCAAACTTTCATATAGTTGAGCTATTCGAGTTTTCCTTAATTGCTACTCTTCAGAAGGTAAGCATCATGGACAAAATAGTTCTGACAAGATACAGATATGATCAGAAGCTAAGTAGACAGGTGCTTGTAACATTGAAGATAGAGATGCAAAGCAGGTATCAATCAGTGATAACTTCTGCCAAAGCCAAAACAGTATTTCAGTAAGCCAACTATCCAAAACAGTATTATAACTAAGTAGACACATGAGAGAATGAATTGTTGGGTAATTCAACAAGACAAGCAGCAGCAGCAGACTAGTTTATCTTCACCTTCATTGGCGTTCTGGTTCCAATGTAAGGGTTTCAGGTACAGCCATCTGAGAATTTCAGACTATGATTTACTTATGTGCCCTGACATTTCTCCTTCTCCACACTGCTTCATTAGTTATATTTTTATTTAGAAAAGTTCTATTGCCAAGCTAGAATACCAATAGTTTCAGTGTTTCTCTCCTGAAAAGAGAGAAATGGGTATTCAGTATAGCAAAGTTATCACTAGGAGTGAACACTGTTAAAGGAAATCAAAGGAGGAGAAATGTATTCTTCTTTACAATAAACGAACAAGTTTGACTCTTCAGTGCTGTAAAGAAAAGAAACGTTATCTTACTCCCTTGCTGGCCCTGTATGGATAACGGTGAACTTTGAAGCCTACTGTAGTTTGCCTGTTTTGCATATGGAACAATCTTTTCTTCCTGTATATTTATACTGAAAATGAAACAATTCATTAAGAAAGAAAAATAAAGAAAAAATAAAGGAGCAGAACACTCCTTTCTACTGAAGCTAAAAGTTGTTACAGATCACTTTGAAGCTCAGACTGAAACAACCAGGAGCAGCAAAAAGGTTGAAGGTTCAGACTAAGTATGTCTGTTTTCCATTTACAATGGGAAGGGCTGCTGAGAAACATGGCTCGTACGCACAACCTCGCCTTCCCTGAAAATCTGCTTCTGTTTAAATGGCACTTCTGGCAGAACAAGGTAATTCTTTTGTTTCTCATAACAGAACATTTCCTAACCGAATTAAAAAAATCTTAGCTTTTAGGACAGGATTCTCTCAATGCAGAAATGAGAAAGTGTGAAGTACAGCAGACCAAGGTACAGATCAGAGATGTCTAAAGACACAGAGGCAACATACTAAGCCAAAGTAAACAGGTTCACTGCAAAAGGGAAAGCAGAGAGAGAAAAAAGTGGTTATAAGGAGGACTTCTTCACACTCCTCCAGCCTAGTGGACCCTAGGTTTCTCAGCTACAGAAACTGGTTACTCATCCTTGGTAAATTAGAATAATGCCATGTGGGCCGTATAGGACTTCTCTCAACCCAGGCAGCCCTTGTGGACCCCTCTGTGGCATGTATAAAGGGATGGCTGAGATTTCCTAATATTCACAATATCCTGATATACCTGTTGGAGGCTTTTTTTAAGAAAAGGAAACTTAGAGACTTCAGTTTGCAGACTGCTGGGAACAAGGATTGCCACTGTTCAACTATGCCACTGTGGATGGAAAGGGATCGGCTTTCCCTCTGCAGAGAGGGAAAGATCCACCACAGCTCTACAGAAACCACCTATAATTTAGTAGAATTATAGGTAAGAAAGGGGTGGAAGGGAAGTTCTCCATAAATCTCAGTTCAAGCCTCAAGGATTATAACAATATGAACTTCAAGGCTTCTTGGCAAGAGTAGCTTAAGTTGGTTCTAACATAAATGAAGAATCA
Organism: Mesitornis unicolor; assembly: GCF_000695765.1. Taxonomy (NCBI): domain Eukaryota; kingdom Metazoa; phylum Chordata; class Aves; order Mesitornithiformes; family Mesitornithidae; genus Mesitornis; species Mesitornis unicolor. The sequence continues at coordinate 27,494 of NW_010203295.1, forward strand.
CACTTCATGAACTTAGTGGCTAGAAGTAATTACACTTATTTGTGAGTGGTTCTTACTGGTCAGTCTTGTATTCAAACCAGAATTGTGTTTTAAGCCCAGTGCCTGAAGGACTGTTAGAGCTATGGCTGAGGCTGCTCAGTTCTGGTTCAACAAGGAATCAACCACACCACCTCCTATGGACTGTGCTATACACAAAAACTGAACAGATGATCAGAGAGTGACATACATATATGTGTGTGTATATGTTTATTTATTTATTTATCATACATTTCATATATGAACATACTGCTGGAAATAGATGTATCATACTGTGTCTACAACTGAAAAAGTTATAAAACATAAGCTGCCAAATCACAAAAAAGATAGTATCTTCTGTTAGAAGCAATGCTTATGTTTGCCAGAAAGAGACTAGAGAAAAAAAACAACTTTTTTTTTTCCAAATTTGCCTGCTCTGCTAAATTTTGTAAACAGTGTTTTCACTGTTTACATGGGAAAACATTCACTTGGTCTTGAGTAGAAAGAGAACAGGAAAACGCAACTGCAAAGCCACAAAATTTGACAGAATCGCAACTACTAAGACTTTTTTTTAATTGATGGACTTCAGTAGATTATTGCCCTTTACCTTTCTTACTTCCACCTTTTAACTTACCCATCCAGGAGAGATGTTAGCAAAGGGGCCACATCTGCAAATACTGTGTCTTGAGACTCCGAAGCGTTGTAAACTCTGAAGAGCAAAATGCAATGATTAACTGAAGAAAAAATATAAATATGTTTTCACAATGTAAGAATATAAACTAGGAAAAATGTAGGCCAGTGACATAAAACTTGTGACCTGCTGACTTTTCTATGTCTGGGGACTGACAATTAGAACTCCAAGGTCCTCGCTCACATTTTGGGAGTGGCTGTTGTCTGTGCTGGAGGGAATGACCTGCATGTGTACACCTGTGGCTCTCTCCTCACACTTCTGCCTGCCTCTCTGGCAGACAATATCCATTTTAAGGCTGTACTGGATCCCTATTGCTTCCTCCCACCTACCAGACTGTGAAACATCCCTGCTGCCTCTGGCTCCTTTATATCACACTAAGGGAGGAAGTGGTCAGGTTGTGCATCCCTTTAGATGTAGATAAGGTTTGGATAAAAACCAACAACTTGCCTTGGGACTTGTCTCAGAAGAATCACCGACAAAGCAGAAATCAGAAGGGCCCTGAGGGTCGTGTTTAAGGATGCACTGTTTCTGTGGGCAGCATCAGCCTAAGGTATTTCCATCCCCA
>NW_010203295.1:28795-35823 GCF_000695765.1 Mesitornis unicolor
TATCTTCTCTGAAATAAACTCTTCTCGCTCAAGGGAAGACTTTCTTTTACACTGTCATGTGGATTTTAGACTAATTTTTAAACAGAATGAAAGACATTTAAATTGAATGAGTTACTCCACTTCTTGGAAAAAATGCAATGATAGTACAATCCTTGGGCCTAAACAATGATGTCTAAAACAAGTGCATACATTTTTCAAATTCAAGGAAAAAAAGCTAACACAGAGCTCTTCAAATAAATTTTTCCTCCAACCTTTTCAACTATCAAGTTTGTACAACATAAAACCAAGACCAGAAAAGAGGAAATCAAAGGGAGGAAATTCTGATCATAAAATGTGGACATCCTAACTCATTCATCTCTTTACCACACCAGAACGTATCCTCCCCAAGATTACGGCCTGCAGCAAGCACTGTTTATACAAGATGAACAGAATCAAAAACATGAATGCCATTAGCCATACTTAAATATTTGAGGTATGAATGTTTATCTTTGGAGAAAAGCTGCATTTTCTGATATCCTTCTGTTGTGATTCTTTTCTTTGTTGTTGTTTTGCTCTGTTTCCTGATGAGTAATGTATGTTTTTTATAGTTTATAGCAAAAAAACTAATTACAAACAGGAATTTTGGTGGCAGCAAACATTACAAAGCATAGTTACTTCCCTGTGTATACAGCATACTAGCACACTTCATTTAGCAGTATCCCACAGCTTCTATGTGATACCACAAGTTTAACTGAAGGAAGACAGCGTGCTCTTTAGCATTTACTGAAGCCTTTTTGTATATTTGACCAGGATTTGGCTGCAAAAATAGCCTGTCTATAGCCTGCGCAATGTAGATTTTGTATTTATGTTCTCCATATATAAGACTGTACAGAGGGATCACTGATAATCAGATACAGAATTAGAGCCAACCCACTGAGTTCAGCAAGAAACACTATGGTGGCTGAAGACACAGTAATTCATCTCTGTGCCTCATACTAATCCTTAAAAGCTGTAAACTGCCTCAAAACTGAAATATGAGTTGAATCTCTGTTTCAAAAAAAATATTATTAGAATTAGCATTCAGTTTCTTTTTGCATCTTGCTGAATTCTTGGCCTGAAGTAACATCCTGTGGCAGTGTGTCCCACAGACTAATTGTAAGTTGCATGAAAATGTACTCTCTTTAATCAGGAAGGGAGCTCTTGTCTGGCGTGATGGACAAATACTGCTTGTCTTGCCATTCCACTGATGTGCTGTCATACTGCACTGAGAAACCAACAAATACGCTGCGACGTGGAACAGTTTGTACTGGGAGGACGCAGGCACTGAATAGCAATGCTCCATCCTCACTTTGCATGCATACACACATATGCTTCAGTAAACTTCCCACATCAAATCCACAAGGCCAATATGAGAGAGCAAAAGCACTTCCAAACACTTTTCTCTGCTTCATTTATCATCTGCAATTGATTAAATATTCATTAGCACCAAGGTCTCCATCTTACCCAACTGGGCCTCTAACTCAGTACGTGCTGAAATGGTAATTATTTTTCTTAACATTAAAACGTATCAGAGCTAATACATAAAAAAAATCCAACAACTTATAAAGGTATCTTAGAAAGATACCTTTATAATATAAACTCGTAATATATGTGGTATCATATAGAAGCTGTGGGATACTGCTAAATGAAGTGTGCTAGTATACTGTATACACAGGGAAGTAACTCTATGCTTTGTAATGTTTGCTGCTGCCAAAATTCCTGTTTGTAATTAGTCGCTTTGCTATAAACTAATATATCCTATAAATATATATTTAGAAGTGAAGCAATCACTTGCTGTTGGTGGGTTTTGCTGTCTAAAATAAAGCAAACAGATTGCTACTGACCACAACCAGGGCTCAACTCAATCAGTGTCAGTAGTCTGTTAGCACTGCAAAGCAGTACACCCATAGCTAACCATGTCAGGTTCAGATTCTGGTAGCCGTGCAGAAGACAGGCACGAGGCTCCACATTACAGGAACTACTCCAAATATTTACTCAACTTCCTAAAGGGGTTGTACTGCCACTGCTTAGCTGCTGTGGTTCAAATGCTACCAGTACCCAAATGAAGTAGTTTGAAGTCGGCTTGAACCAGTTTATGCTACGCTGTAATCACAGCACTGGCTGAAGCATGAAGGACACCCACTTAATTGCTATCTGAGACCATGAAAGATGCAGCAAATCCAGAGGATCTCTTTCTATAAGGCCGTGTATTTTTAGGAGAATGATGACAGGTTTGTCCCTGTGTAGTGATAAATGTTAATTTCACCTTGAAAATTCTGAGATTCTTTTTTATTTTGCTAACTGATTCGCCAATAAAATTATAAAAGCATAACATGCTGAAAGCTGGAATTTTCTTCCTGAGCTGAAATCAAATATTTTGACATTTATTAGTTCCATAAAACATTGCTAAAAAAATAAACATTTTTGAGTTCATAAGAACCATATGCTCTGCTGTTTATAAAAAAGAGCTGTGCTGGGACACTGAAAAAACATTCTTCAAGAACTGCATTCTTTGGGGGATTTACATTTTTTTAACCCTTTTCCTGATTATCAGGATCTACACCACATGCCCAGAGTCACAGCACCTCTGGAGTTGTGTGTCAATACCATTAACTGCGCTGCTCTACAGACTTGAATTCTGGCATTATTCTGCAGTTACTTCAACTGGTAGGGCTGTGTTAGGTACAGCTGGAGGGTGAAAGGAATTACTTTGAGTAGCTTAGCAGACATGCAAGAGAGATCTCATATGCCTTGTATCAAGGGAGTCCTATAACCTAAGGGGTCAGTAAATCTTCCTCAAGATTTGCATTATCTCAGGAATTTTCAGTTGTGTGGTGCCCTACAAAACAGCAGTCCCCAGTCTTCATGAGCAGAAAAGGCAGTAATTTAGAAGGATGCCTCAAGGAAAGGGTGGATGACTGGCAACGTTTAGCAAACCTACCACAGTTTGGGCTGCACAGGCTCAGACCTTAAGTTTAATCTAGGACAGAAAATTCACATTGGACACATTTCATTTTAAATCAAGTCTTGCTTTCAAGGAAGGAAGCATGAAGTTGTCCTCGTGTGTTCTGTTTCCAGAGGGTTTTGAAATATGGAGCAGGGTGGAAAAAATACTGTATGAGGCATTGCAATGTATAGATGCAAAATTTGCATTAGAAGAAAGGCATTTGGTAAAATTTTGTATTTCTTCATTTACAGAGTTCTGTATTAATTTAACTCTTTATTCCCATTTTCAGAGGTTCAGGTCAGCTCCATTCTGAAAGAACATAAGGCACCTTTCCACCTGACTCCCTGCAGTTTTCCGTCTTGTGGACTGACTCTCTGGTGTCCCATAAGGGACAAACACCAATTAAAACCCTTATCACAGCTGGTGCATTCAAAATCTCATCTATGTGGATTCTTGAGCATCTAATAAGGTAAGTGGCCACACTGCAGCCTTTCCCTTGAGGAGCACTGATTTACATACCACTACTCTGTGGCCCTGCTGTTTATGTTCAGGCCATTTTAACTCTAAGTTAAAAGTAGCATGGCTGAACATCGAGTCTTACAAGCCCTCAGTCCAGTTTGTCTCAATCATGCTGTATGTCTAATGCTGAAGTCATGCAATAATCCACCTTAATTCACAGAATCATAGGAGAGTTTGGGTTGGAAGGGACATCTGAGCAGGGGCATCTCCAACTAGGCAGTCTGACCTTGAACGTTTGCAGGGATGGGGCATCTACCACCACTCTGGACAACCTGTTCCAGTGTCTCACCACCCTCATCATAGAAAATGTCTTCCTTATATCTAGTCTGAATCTGCCCTTTTAGATTTAAACCATTACCCCTTGTCCTACTGCTACAGGCCTTACTAAAAAGTTTGTTCACATTTTGATTCTATGATCTTTCTTATAAGCCCTCTTTAAGTAATGAAAAGCAAGCACCTCTTCCTTACCTTTAAAAATGTGGATAATATATTGCTATCTTGCAACATGTTGCAAGGATCATCAGAGCTACTCAGCCTCTGAAGAAGGTCAAGTAAGTATCTACACAGGTTTCAAACTTAGGCATATCAGTAGTCTTCACTGAGAGGGAAGACTAAGTGTGTCATCTATATCCTGAAGTGAGTTATTCTGTCCTAGGAAGAATGTGACTACCACATTAAAAAAATATGAACATTACTGTCTAGCCAATGCTTACTGAAAAATGAGGTTCCACTATACAAATCTTCCAGCAATCCAGATTGCTACACAGGACTACTCACCTCTCAAACTGAAAAGTTTTGTTTATTGATGCATGACCAGGACGGCTACACTTTACAAGGACAGTTTCCTATGAGAAATACAAAATACTTACAGTTAATATCATAGGCACACACACATGCACAAATATTTATAATTTCTAACAATCTAGGCTACAGCAGTAATTAAGAAGATGAAGACCAAGGCCCTTCTCTAGCAGTCACCGACACATGAGCCTTTAGAGCCTCTATACTGCAGTGAACTGGCAAGACCACAGGAAAGGCTCTCAAAACACGTTCAGATTATTAAACAACCAACACAAAATATGTGCACTTAAGTTCATGAGAAAGATGCAAACCCTTACCTGAACGTCTTATGTGTCTAGAAAGCCACAGGCAGGTAAATGCAACCTCCCCAACTGCTACCACAGGTCAAAAAAATGGCAGAAAAAGTTCTTTTTTATTATAGGGTCAGTTTTCACAGTGCATTTTCAGACTGATTTCATATATATTTATATTTGTGCCTATAACCGAGCAGAAGATGCACATTTCATAGAATAACATGCTAGTTCACAACTGTGAGAAGGAGCTGCACTAGAAATCCACAAGTTTTAGTGGCATCCACTGTCCAGATGGATTATACAGCAGTTTTGTAAGTCTGACTGATATGTAAGCAGCTCTTTAAACTATTACCAGAGTACAATCACACCAGTGATTGCCTTCAAATAAGCATTGCCACAGACTGAAGTCATAAAGAGCTGAGAAAATAACAACTGCATAAAACAGCCTGTCCAGTATGCAAATGGCTAATAAAAGTCAAATTTCTTGTTTTGACTTTACAAGTATTTCTTCCTTTTTGGAGAAGGCCAATGTATCATTATCAACCTAATTATGACAACACTTGCTCTACAGCATGAGCTATGTTACCCATCCCAGTACTGGGAAATTTAGCAGCAGTACAGATGTGAGTACAACCCTTTGCTACAAAATGACCTGACACATAAATTCTAAAAGGATCTGTAACCATCAGGCTGTGGGAGGAGGAGTGGAGAGAAGAGAGGGGAGAGAGGAGAGAAGGGGAAAAAAAAAAGAAAGAAAGGAAAAGTATATAGAGTTATGGAACACATTTTGATTCAGATATCAAATTTACTTCCAGACCGGCTTTCCCTAGGGTGAGAAATGGGACAGAAAAAAACTCTATTTGCATAACATAGAAACAAAAGACTTGTTAATAGGCAGAAGTTTCGTATGAGCATTTGTAATGACCTTCCTTTCTCAGGAGATGACTATGGCCTAACATATCCACCATGGCTGCTGGCCTGCAGAATCTCATCAGGTTTCCCTGTCAATAGTGCTCATGAAATCCACACAGCTGACTCGCATGAACGCTGAAGAACCTTTCTTTTTTACCCTAGAGTCACAGAATACTCCCTGTCTGAGTTCTTTCAGGGCAATATGAAACATGGAAATGACAAAAGAATACTTTATAAATATTCACAATGTGTCCTGACACCCAAGCCTGGGGAGCAGCTCAGTAAGCGAAATTCAGTAAGGCAGAGAAATAATTTTAAATTAGTAATATGGAATAGTGGATACAGACAGGATCGCAGAATTCAGCTGCAATAATTATAATTTCTTATCACTTGTTACTGTGTATCTGCTGAAGGCTGTGTCCCTTTTCCCAAGACGACTCCTCCACAGCAGAGCCAATGTAAGGCAGACAGAGGCTGCTCCTCGCGTTTTACTGTCAGCTTCAGTGCAAACAGCTGATGTAGCACCGAGCCTGACAGAGACAGCTTAAAGGGTTCCCCACACTGGGTAAGCACCAGCAGAAGAATCCTTTAGTTGAGGATGGTGATAAGCAACTGGGGTGCAATAATGTCTTCAACTGCTCTAGCTACATTCATCTGATCCATTATAAATACATCTCCCAAGAAAACGAGGGTCTTGGCTATGTTAATTCACATTTTCCCAGTCCTATCTTGGAAAAACGGCAGAATCTTGCACTTCCCTGATATTCAGAGCAGCCAGCCTCTTTGACATCTTCTTTTTCACAACTACTCACAAGTGAAAACCTTCTCAAAATTATTTGAAAGGAATTAAGTCACGTAGAGGCAGCCAGACTCTCTTCTCTGTACCAAAGGAAGTTGGATTCAAACATCAGTTCAGGTATTAGGCTAGGGGGCAGGTGCCTAAGTAGTCATGGAGATAGATAAACATATTTAAAGTTTAATTCAGATCTTAGGTGAATGACTTTCCCTCTGGAGGTGGCTACTTTTCTTCCGTGAACACGGGGGAGTCTGGAGTGATCAGGCACCTCATTTAAGTGTCTATATTTGGTGTTGTGAATCCAGGCAAAAACACTGGTACTCATTCAAACATGACACCTCTATTCACTACAGCGCACTCTGCCAGAGGTGGACAAAGAAACAGAAGAGCAGCAGGTGGGATCCTAGATCTGAGTCACAGAATGGTTGAGGTGGGAAGGGACTTACAGAGATTATCAAGGCCAACCCCCTGCTTAGACCAGGGTCAGCTGGAGCAGGTTGCCCAGGACCATGTCCAGTCAAGTTTTGAGTATCTCCAAAGATGGAGAGTCCACACCGCTTCTGGGCAATCTGTTCCCATGTTTGACTGTCCTCACAGCTTCTTCTCATGTTCAAGATGAATTTCCTGTATTTCAATTTGCATCCATTCCTCCTTGTCCTGTCACCATCAATAAGAGCCTGAGCATTATCTACTTCATCTACTCATTTTGATTTTCTCTCCATCATCTTTGCCAAGTCTTGGG
>NW_010203296.1:0-603 GCF_000695765.1 Mesitornis unicolor
GATGGGGTTTTTGGCTCCTAAATTTTCACCAGGATGATCCCAAATGCAATAGAAATGTTTGGAGGGCTTTAGAAGATCCCCGTATCTCCTTTCCAGATAAAGTTGGTGGTTATTAGATGATTAATGATTTAAAAGACGCCTGTTAACAGCCCCAAGTTGAGAGACGTGGACCCACGCTCTAAAGTAAAAATCTAACGTGATTTTTTTCTCAAATGTGCTGGAGATCTTTAAAAGCCCCGAGGACTTACCCTTAAGGCATTATTCAAAGAAAAAAAAAACCTGAGACTGTCGGTTCGTCACAGGCAATTGTAAAGGGTTTCAAAGGACCGATCAAACGAGTTGGAGAGTAATCTACATTAAAGTCCGGATGGCAGTGTTACAACATGCACCTGCAGGGTATTTGCTATCCGTGCCCCTTACAGAGCTACAAATCACCATTAAAGAAAGCTGCTTAAGCTTCCTCCTCGCTTCTAGAAAGACTTACTCGGGCTCCTTCACTTTGATATTTATACATCTTGTTATTGATAAGTGTGGGGCTGTTCAGCGCTCCCTTCCCCCTCCCGGACTGTCCCCGGGCATTTTTGCACCCCTTCCCCGCCCCTC
>NW_010203297.1:0-975 GCF_000695765.1 Mesitornis unicolor
GGTTAATTAAAGGCTTGGAGGGTTAATTGAGGGCTTGCGTCGTTAATTATGGGGTTAATCGGTTAATTAGAGGGTTAATTGAGGGGTTGCATACATAATTGAGGGGTTGGGTCATTAATTAAGAGGTTGGTTCATTAATTATGGGGTTAATTGGTTAATTGAGGGATTAATTAAGGACTTGGGTCATTAAATAAGGGGTTAATTAAAGGTTTGGGTAATTAATTAAGGGGTTGGGCCATTAATTATGGGGTTGGTTCATTAGTTATTGGGTTAATTAGTTAATTACAGGGTTAATTGAGGGGTTCCAAAGATAATTAGGGGCTGGTTCATTAATTATGGGGTTAATTGATTGATTAAGGGATTAATTAAGGACTTGGGTCGTTAAATAAGGGGTTAATTAAAGGTTTGGGTAACTAATTAAGGGGTTGGTTCATTAATTATGGGGTTAAGTGGTTACTTACAGGGTTAATTGAGGGGTTGCATAGCTAATTAAGGGGTTGGTTCATTAATTATGGGGTTAAGTGGTTACTTACAGGGTTAATTGAGGGGTTGCATAGATAATTAAGGGGTTCAGTAATTAATTAATGGCTTGGTTCATTAATTATGGGTTTATTTAATTAATTAAAAGCTTAATTGAGCAGTTAGGGGGTTAATTATGGGGTTATTTAATTAATTAAGGAGTTAGTTGAGGACTTAGAGCTTAATTAAGAGGATGGTTCATTAATTATGGCGTTAATTAATCAAGGGGTTAACGGGCTGGGGGTTAATTAAGGGCTTGGTTCATTAATTATGGGGTTAATTAATTAAGGAGCTAATTGAGGGGGTAGGGGGTTAATTAAGGGCTTGGTCCATTAATTACGGGGTTAAATAATTAATTAAGGAGTTAATTAAGGGGTGGGTGGGCTCATTAAGGGGTTGGGGGGTTGATTAAGGGCTTGGCTCATTAATTACTGGGTCAATCGAGGGGTTAATTAA
>NW_010203298.1:0-409 GCF_000695765.1 Mesitornis unicolor
AGTTACAGGGACCTCTTCCCAGTTACAGGGTCCTCTTCTCAGTTATGGGGTCACCTTCCCAGTTTTGTGGTTTAGGGGTGGAAATGGGGTGGGAAAGGCCCAGTTATGGGGGTCCTCTTCCCAGTTACTGGGTCCTTTTCCCAGTTACTGGGTCCTTTTCCCAGTTATGGAGTTCCCTTCCCAGTTATGGAGTTCCCTTCCCAGTTATGTGGTTTAGAGGTGGGAATGGGATGGGGAAGCCCCAGTTATGGGGTCCCCTCCCCAGTTAGGGAGTCCCCTTCCCTTCCCAGTTATGGGTTCTGGGGGTGGCAAAGCCCCAGTTATGGGGTCTAGGGGTGGAGGAGCCCCATTTATGGGGTCCCTTCTTGGCGAAGACCCCGTCCCCACCCTCCATGTCCCCTCCTCCGCC
>NW_010203299.1:0-484 GCF_000695765.1 Mesitornis unicolor
TTTACTGAAGTCAAGGTAGACCACATCCATCCTGGAGCCTTCTCTTTTCCAGACTGAATAACCTGAAAACTTTCAGATTTTTCTAATAGGAGGGGTATTCTAGCCCTGTTATAATTTTCCTTACCCTCCTCTGGACACACTCCAAAAGGTGTATATCTTTCCTGTGCTGAGGGCTCCAGAGCTGGATGCAGTAATTCAGATGGGATCTCACCGGAACAGATTTATCTTCCACTTCTACCTTTTTTTTTACTTAAGCCTCCTCTTTTTGGGGTAATATTCCCTGAGACACTGGAATTTCTGTGAATCTTTGAAAGTGTTTAGAGAAAATCCTATTAAAATTTATTTGCTTTGTGAAAATGCTTGTTTCATATTTGTGCACACTATGATAATAACAATCATAATAGAATATTTTATTAAGCAATGTATACAGAAGTTCAAGAAAAAAGTATACTAAATATATATTTTATTTATATTTTATTATATT
>NW_010203300.1:0-1996 GCF_000695765.1 Mesitornis unicolor
GGAGAAGGGCGGAAGTTGGGCTGCGTCAGCGGCCGGCGCCCTGTAGGCCCTGGTTTCACTTTGTCGAATCGTGTTTCTCTGCGAGTTACCGAGACTGGGAGAGTGTACCCTTCTGTTCCTCTCTCACCCTCCTTAACCCCCCTATCCTTCTGTTTATACTTTATACATTTATACAGAGTAAAACCCTGTAGTACAAACATGCATTTAATAGTTTTTGGAGGCTACTGTTAGTCCATACTGCAAACTCCTGCAGTCTGCAGGTACCGACTGAGCGAGCACGGGTGCCTCTTTCAAGCCGTCCAGTCCGGAAAAGTCTCGAACATTCCCATCTGTTTTTTGCGACTCCTGTGAGCAAGCAGTAATTAGAGCTAAGTGTGTATTTATTAACACAGCCTTAGGTAGAAAATACATACTTTGTTTATGCAGGACTCTTCTGGACAGAATAAATATTTAACAAAAAAAAAAACAACCCAGAAAACTCAGCAACAGTATCAGAAGCAAACTGATTACTGTTACGAAAAGCATCTCTTTAGAAGACTCAGTTCCAATGTGGAGAATGCAATTGCTACTTGTTAATTTTAAGAAGAGGAAAATTAATATTGTAAAAATGTTACAGCTTTCCTTTACAATCTTAAGAATATTAGGAATGCTTGGAAGCTGACTAGGAAGGAAAGTTGATAAATAAAATGAATATACTTAAACTGGCATTTGGTGCACAAACTTTAAGATGTTGAGATCTAGGAAAGATTATTTGAGAAGATGCTACTGTAGGTTCTGCTGTTTCTTTTTAATCTTTAGTAGGACTTTGAGGTACTTCTGTTATGATAGTTTTTCTTCATTTCACTATCTTCTTCAAAATTAGTATTGCTTGATCCAAAAGCAAAGAGAAGTGGTCAGGTTTAGTTAGTGTCATCCATTGCAAAAATGCTCACTCCAACATCTCACCCAATGTTTAATAACATGCAGAAGATGTATTTGTATATAGAAACCATTAATTGTGGCACAAAAAGGCACACACAAATTATCAAAATGTTAATTAATACTCTAGCTTGCACAAAAGGAATTTATGGTCTTGGTCTCTCCTTCTTGCCCTTGCACAACGCCAACAGAGAAACAGTGGCCGCTTCAACAACACTGAAGTCCATGAAAGTCCCAAAAGGGTGACCCAACCAAAACCAACACCCAGAACTTTGCAATTTTCCTGGAATTTGGCTGTAACCAGATTGTTAAAACAACCATACAATTTAATTGAAATAAGTAAGTCTAACAGCTGAGGCTTGCTTTGGTAAATTCACATCCATATGTACAGGGGAGCAGCAGCATGCTGAGTCTGTTGAAATGAGCCTCAAGTTGGAAAAATTCGAGCTCAGCGATTTCACAGCCCATGTTCACTAACCAGCAGAACACAGCAGTTCTGCAGCAACATGACAATATCTGAGCAGTCACACTGGCTCAGTTAACTTTATTGGCTTTGGATGCTGGTGATTGACCTCAACGAAGTTCAGGCCACCTCCATTGGGAACGAGAGCCGTTACTTTCCTACCATTCTGGATCAGCTGGATGCTAATTCATTGCCAAATGGCAGAGCTGGGTTCCTTCGCTCCAGCAGACCCGTTTGGCAGGAGTACACCAGACACCAAGCAGCGGCTTCGTGGTGTGGGGCAGCCCCAAGATCAGTGGCACCCTCATACCCAACCTGCCAGGTGCAGATATGGCCCCATCCTCAATGCTCACGGCCACTGCCCAGTTCTCCAGAGGCATGCTTGCAAAGGTGGCCACAAGATCCTCTCCTTGGCCAGGCATTTTTGCAGTGTGATACCCTAGATTAGTAACTATGCTGGAAATAGCTTCCTGGGAGGACTGTGGGCAGTTGGGTGGAAATGGGTTTTCTCTGGGGAGTGCCAGCACTGTTACATAATCGCTTCTAAAATTAAATGCTTTGCTCGGACAGGCAGATAAATCCACCCCAAATCCCACAGTTTATTTTAAAGCTCCC
>NW_010203301.1:0-253 GCF_000695765.1 Mesitornis unicolor
GGGGTGGGGGCTGGAAAAAATTGGGGGACCTCCCCCCTGCAACAGCCCAAAACCTGGGATCTCAAAACTGGGATCCCAGTTTGGGGGTGGTCATTGCGGAGCGATGCTGGGAGCAGCATCACTTGGTTGCTGGGATTTTCTGCACCCCTTCCAGTTGGAAACAGGAGTGACCAAAATGGGGACCCCCATAGATAAAGGGATAACCCCCAATTTGAGGGAGATTCCCCCAATTTGGGGGGAGTCCCCCTTCTCA
>NW_010203301.1:384-893 GCF_000695765.1 Mesitornis unicolor
CCACAATTTTGTGGGGGTCAAGAAACCACCCCCCCACACACCTGTAAAAGCAGATCTCGTTCAGGCACTGCTTGCAGGGCTTGTGCACGGAGTAGAGCCTGGTGCAGGGGTACTGCTCCTCCCGGCAGTCTGCAGAGGGAATAAGCAACAGGTTTATACTGGGAGGACTGGGAAATCCACTGGGAGGGGCTCAGCATCCCCCCCAACTCCCTTCCCACCCCCCCAAATTTTTGAGCATGGCTTCATAGCCTCACAGGGGGGTTAAAAGCACCGCTCACCAAGGGGTCCCGGGTCCGTGGGCTCCGTCTCAGGGGCAGTGGCTTTGGGGGGGCAGAAAAAGGGAAGGACAAAAAAAATCGTGGTGGGGGGGGAAGAAATAGAGGAGGACAATTTAAATTTGCTTTGTACTGGGGGTTTAGGGCTGGAGCATCCTGATGCGGGGACACAAGAGGATGTTCCTGGGGCAGGGGGGCCACAAAGTGGGATGGAGGAGGGACCCCCTGGATTTT
>NW_010203302.1:0-4255 GCF_000695765.1 Mesitornis unicolor
CTAATATATATATTTTATGATAAAATTACTATTTAAAAATTATTATTTAAAAAGCAGAACTGAGGGAGGAGCAGCTTCCCTCACCTCACTATTACCTTCAAGCACCCATGCTTGCTCCAAGCCTGGTTTTACACAGCACACAATACTTCGATTGCTCCATGTCAGCAACAGGTCCTGAAAAATTAAAACAACCAACAGGGCAAGGAAATAACACCTTAATTATAGAGCAAACTGAAACACACACATAGACAGAGCCCTGTATTGGTTAATTTTAACTGGGGGGGCTGCCAGCCCCTTTCCCAGCTCAGTAACAACCACCTGGTGTGTTCCCAAGTTGTTGGAGTTTCAGAGTCTAAGCATTCCCCAGTTCTCACGATGAGCCACAGAGACTTAAACACTTCTTTCCATTGCCAGCAGCCAGGTTAACAAAAAATCCCTGTAAACTGTCAGCAAAACACAAATCTGCAGCTTTCCTGATGGCTGCAGCCCCATTCACCCCAGCACACAGGAGGACACCATTGAGGGTAACGATTTTCAGCAGCACCATCACCTTCCCACTCCCTCTCAATGCATTAAGGCCTCAGGCCGCTGAATCCGGCTTTGCCATTTTGCCCAAAATTCAACTGCAAAAGCCACGGTTTTTAAGCTCAGCCTACCTGGGATAGAGCTGACAGCCACGCTTTTCATTTCAGGAGCTGGTTTCTAGCAGGGTGAAGTCTGCAGCTAAGAAAATGGAGTATTTCTAAAGCTTTTCCCTTGAAAATAATACAAAATAGCCACTACTTCCAGCACCGTACAATGTACGCAGCGCTATTCTGCTTGGCACCGGGCAAAAATCAGAGAGCTACAGGCTAAGTCCACATTCAATGTTTATTTATTTGTAATACAAATAGAAACGTGTGCCCAAATCTCGCCTGAAAGTTCTACCCAGATTGTTTAAAAAAAAAACCAAAAAAACCCCCCAAACCCCAAGCCTACAGAACATTCTTTCATCATCATCATCTGACAGTTAAAAAAGCTGCATTTAAAAGGAACAGAGATGTCAGTAGCCTGTCAAAACAAGTGACATTTTACTGCTGGAGTATCTGCGACTTCTACCAAGGAGAAGCACTTTCTGAAGCAACAGCGTCACGGTACAATCAGTTGCTTATCATAAAAGATCTTAACGCTAGGACAATTTTTTAAAAATCAGCTTTAATAAGAGATTTAATTTTTTTTTCATCATGAAAGGAGTAAAAACCATGGAAAAAAAAACAACCAAAACCCCTCGAGTCCAATCCAGGGAGGCACAGACTCCACGCGTATCGGGAAAGCCCGTTTCAAGCAGTATCCCGCTCCAAAGGAAGACTCTCTTTGGCGACAGACAACTCCATGAGGAAGATACAGCATTTGGAATCCAAGAGTGCAGTTGTACATACTTCGAGTCAAAAACAAAAAGGTGCAAGTTGATCATCGAAACAACCACCAAAACCCCAAGTTAAAAGCATTTTGAAATGTTGGGACACACACGAACACAAATACCCTATCCAATTCCTAGGTATCCATGCATGATCTTTAGATATGAGCGACTCAGCTACATAAAAAAGAAATCATGGCTGCGGTTCGTTTTGGTCGATGTGCAGGTTCATTTTGCCCAGGTTATTCAACGCTCGGTGTGGCAGTGTAAATGAAGAGCTCAGTACCTCAGCTACCATGAGATGAACACACCGTAGGTGAATTTAAACCTGTATTTCCTACCAGAGCATTCCATCCGTCTGCAGCTGTTGATAACCCCTGCTCAACATTTAAGTTAAAAAAAAGAAAACACTTAAAACGTTACCGACATCTTCAGCGTTAACTGAAAGGCATACAAAGATGGTGAGGTATGAGAGCACGGGACTGCTCTGTGTGTCGACACTTCACTCTTCACCAACCACCACATCATTTCCAATTGGGGTTTTTTTTTTCCCCCCACCTCGCTCCAAGACCTTTTACAATTTGCAAAGCTGCCGCCTCGGTAGCGCGGTGCCGGGGGCTTTCGGAGGTGCCTTTGGGGATGAGCACCCAAAGCATTTGGCTGCGACTCGCAAGTGGAGACGTGTACTGAGAACAAAACATTCTGCACAAGTCACACGGGGAAATCTTTTCATTTCTTTTGTTTATAAAAACCAAGCTAAAATGAAGCGATTCTTTTAATCAAAAGAAAGGACCAAAATCTCAGACATCAGATTTGACTACAGGAAAATAACGTGGCTTATTTTTCCTCGCACCCCGCCCCCTCCCTCAACAAGATCTGCACAAGAACTGAGGCTGCAGACTGAATCCAGAGGAACCCCAAAGCAAAAGGAGAGAGAAAGACAACTCCACGTATACACAGGTATTTCTGCTGCCCGCAAGCGATGTCGTCCCGGGATAGCACCACCGCGAGAGGTTTTGTGTAGCCTAATGAAACTTCACAAACTCTTCCAGAGTTCGGGGAATCTGGTTTTGGTAGCTGATGTTATAGATCCGTACCGCTCGGGCAGCCAGGCACTTGAGACTCAGCTTCATTTGAGTTTTAAGGAGTATTTCGGACACCCCGGTCGTACTTTTATCGAGAGGGGTTTTCTTCTGCTTATTCGTCATGTCTGTGTGAGCACCGGCCTCCACCAGGCTGATGATGATGGAATGCAACGTCAAGAAGTCGCTGATGGGCCGGTGGTACTGGACGATGATGTGGAGAGGGCTGTTCCCTTCGTTGTCCACGGCGTTCACGTCGGCACCGCAATCCAGCAGGAGCTTGGTGACCAGAGCGTTGGGGAAGCTGCAGACGTCGTTGGTGTGGAAGTCGTCCACCGGCGTGCTGGAGTTGACGGCGTGGTGCAGCAAACTGGAGCCGTCCCGCGTGCGGGGATCCAGGTGGATCAGGTTGTAAATCTGCTTGTTGATCCGCGACTGATCCTCCTCGCTGCACTGGGTCTTGGTGGAGATGCAGACTAAGTAGAGGAAAGTGAAAATGTTGCATTCGTAGTTGTCCATGGCTGTGTGGATGTCGGAGTCCTGGGTGGTTTTGATCCGGGACATGCCTTGTTCTATCTCCAAGACGCTGCACCTCAGGACGCTCTCGATGTCCTTGGCTTTCACGGGCTCGTTTAAGTGTATCATCTGAGAGAAGACCTGAGCAAACCTCAGCAGGTCCTTATGAGTGTTCCTATTGCCTTTTTGCCTTAGATGCAACGCGTGGAGCCAGAGCTTGATACACTGCTCAAACTCCATGTTATCTGCATAAACCGCCCCCCGGTAAATAATGGGGTGAGAAACATCGATATTGTCCGAGCCCAGAATCCTTTCCCGCACGATGAGGCCTTCCATGTGAAGGGCATCTCTGTCCTGCCTGATAGCCTCTAATTCCTGAGGAGTCCTGCACTCAGTCCTGTTTCCATAGGCTTCGATTTGTGGAAGAACTTCTTTCTCAATTATATTCTCGCTGTCTCGGTACCTCTCCAGCATCGCTAAATATAAATAGTGGTAAGTCTTCATTATATCGTAATTTTCTCGGTCGTTGGCAAACGAGGCACCCAGAAGCTCCAGAGCTTCGATGCGGCTCCTCCTGTCACAGTCAGCGTGAGCCAGCAGCAGCTCCACAACGTCGGCTTTGCAGCTCTCGGCGGCAACTTTCAGCGGAGTCATCCCGTGGCCGTTGACCATCATCGCCGCCTTCCACTTGACCAGCTCCCGCACGATCTCCAAGTGGCCGGCTTCGGCGGCGAAATGCAACGCCGTGGCCCCGCAGTGGGCTTTGGCGTTGGGGTCGGCATGCTGCTCCAGGAGGTACCTGACCACGTCCGTGTGGCCTTTGTAAGCCGCGATCATAAGGCAAGTGTTGTCGTACTTGTTGGCAATGCTGATGTTGGCGTTGTTCTCCACCAGGTATTTGACGATGTCCAGCCTGCCGTCGAAACACGCGGCCCTCAGCGGAGTCGAGTTGGTCACCGTGGTGTGGTTCACGTTGGCGCCGTGACTCACCAGCAGTTTGACGACTTCGAAGTGGCCGGCTCCTGCTGCGCACCACAGCGCTGTGGCTCCGTCAATGACAAAGCTGAAGGCAGAAACAAGTGGTTAAATCAGTGCTCTTTCTAAAGCATCTTTTTGCACAGCAGTAAGCAAAAGGCATGCACGTACCCGGCTGTTAAAAGTCATTTTAGAGCCATCCTGGTTTTGTCCTCTAAGGAACTCACCGGGCAGCTGGAGAAGAACAACCCCATGACCAGTGTAGGCTGGGGACTGAGCTGCTGGG
>NW_010203303.1:0-12480 GCF_000695765.1 Mesitornis unicolor
CAACCGAGTGATTCTGTGATTCTGTGATATGTGGGATGTTTTTGGCCTCAGCCAGCTCTGAAATAACAAAGCAACAGTCAGGGTTGGGAGATAAGAAAGAATAACCTTTGAAGCTGGTGAGAATGTTGCTGATGTCTTTTTTTCCTCTCTTTTTTTCTTTTTTTCATTTTCCTTTTTTTTTTTTTTGAGAGTGGGTGTAGAGTCATTTATCAATTGTAAATCACCCAAGAGAAGGTTTCATTGTCTCTGCTTCATGAGAAGACAGCAACTGCTTACTGGGCAGAAATGAAGTGTGTCAGAATGCCTGGTCCTGTAGGGCATCTGACAACTTGGCACTAGCCACACATGGGCTGGGTTTGCCAGAAATGATAGTGGTAGTGCGATTTACCCTCATCCTTCTGGGAATGACTGCCGTCTAGAGCACACATAGGTGGGGCCAAGGGTGTTGCAGAAGAGTGGCAAATGACAGCTTTTCCTCCCTGGTGAAGGGCAACAGAGGTGTGTTTCTGTGTAGCAGGGAGAGGTGTAGCTGAATACTCTCTTTCAAATCTTCTGCTCGTTAATGAAAATATATAAAGTATTACAGCTGTGCACTTGGACAGTGATGCTGCTTACTCTTTCCTGCTAGAGATACATTCTCAATTATTCTATGGTTCCTCTTAAGTGAGCTGTTCATGCTACACAACAGGTTAACTGTACACCATTAAACATTTTCCCTGGGGAAGGACTCCACACAAAACCTTACCAAGGGACTCTTCCATAAAAGGAGCAATTGCCTGAATGCTGAGTAATAGCAGAAGGCTCCTGGTGGTGGCTCTGGTAGTGATAGCCATGATAAGGGGAAAAAAGATGGTTAAACAAACTTCCAGGAGTGTGAAAAACTGAAGGCTGTCAAGGAAATTGGAAGAAAACAGGGACAGCCACAGCTTCACTCTTTTATAGTGCAACAGAAATGCTGGTAACTTGTGAGAGCCTGAGAGCTGTAGATTATCTCACTGTTGCAATTTACTCTCAGGCTTGGTGTTTCTGTACCTGTGCCTTTCCCTGCTGCTAGTGCATTTAACCCCTCTATACCAGCCTGACTAGAGCTACCGCTGCCTCTACACCTACCTCCTTCGTAGGTCAAAGTCCTCTAGGAATCAGGGGTTTTGGATTTATAAAGATTTTTGGTAAAGCAGCACATGGTTACAGTAGGGCATTAAGACATGAAACCTCAGGGGAGATCCAGTCCTTTGAAACGTCATGCAGCTTCTATTGTAGATCTGCTTGAGTTTGTCTCCAGTAACAACTGGGGGATTTACCTACAGCATACTTTATAGCATTTTGTAGAACTACAGATTGCTTTATTTCTTTGCGTAAATAACAAAGATCTCATGTACATTTCTCTTTTCTTCTTTTAAGCTGCAAAGAATTGCAGGAGATTTGAAATTTCTGGGTAGATATACTTGCTATAAATGTGTGTTGTAGATTGGGGATAATGACTAACTTTTTATAGACCTCTCTCATTAAAAGTCACCTTCAGAAAACACTGCTGTACCTTGCTTATAATCAAATGACACCTCATAACCACTTAACTATTTTTAATATCCCCTAGACTCTATTGTATTATACGAAGGCTCAGACACTGTCTAGCTAGTCAAGAAAAAGAGTATACCATCATATTTAAAAGCAGTTATTGGGATAGGTTTTACAGGCAGTGGGCTAAGACAATTCAGAAACAATTGCTTATGTGATAGTTTGAGGATTTGTCCCTGTCAAACAGTTAATATTGCTTTAATACATGAAGTAGGCTGTATAAGACAGCAATAATGAAAAATGTCAGGAAAGACAATATCAATTGTTATTCAACATCCACATCAAAGATTACTTTTTTGTCAGTAGCTTTCAGAAAATGTATTTTCCATCAGATCTGATTGCGTTCCTCTTTGAAGTGCTCCATCCTCCTGGTAGATTTAATGTGACATCTAGGCACTTTTTAGTCCCTGGGCCTCCAAGGCGATTCAAAGAGGCACAACAAGCCATCACAGGTTTATCCTCAAAGGCTGACACTGTCTGTCTGATTTATTGTAACTTTAAGAATCATCTCCAGCAAAGCATGAGCCTTTCTACCCATCCGCAGCCTCAGACTTTTATCAATTCATTTGTATGCAGCCTGTACATTCTGAAACTGAGAGCCCTATAGCCACTCATGGAAAATGCATTACCTGCTACTAATCCTTTTTATCTTTAAAATCTGTATTTTTTATGTATAAGTCATTTTGGGTTATCATAAAATATACATAATTCTTGCCCCAAAAAAGACAAAATGAAAAGAGAATATATAATAAGTTATGAGCTTGCCGTGTCCTTATCACCAAGGATTCTAAATAAACAGCTCTCTCTATGTAAATACTGCGGGATAGAAAACTGTGATTACTTTCAATAGGGAATAGGAATGCTTCCATTTTTGTTCCTCGTTTCAAAGCGAAACAGTGAGATGAATCTCTTTAAACGTGTTTGGGAGCACTTTTATTTTCTGCCTCATTGCTTTGGGGGCCTGACAGTTGTAGAGGTTGCCTGTCAAACTTCTTCTGTCATGTACTACAGGCATCCAGAAGCACCTTATGGTTTCAACATTTTGCTTCAAATTCATGGTCAATTGTAAGTTAATGACAGCTGTTTTCTTTTTTTTTCTTTTTTTTGGTTAATGCAGGATGTATTCAAAGCACCTGCTTTCAATGCTCTCAGGGCATACTGTGAAAAATGATGATATGTCTGGGAGGATGATACAGTTCTGGGAGCAGAGCTTTCTCTGCAAGTTTGGAGTCAGATCATTGCAATTTCATCGCATTATTTTCTTAAAATATGCTGCTTTCTGAATAGCCCTGCCAATAAATTCACTAGATAGACGAACCATTCAATTTTTTATCATTTTGGATGCAATATTAATCACATATGAAACTATTTTAAAATTAAACCTTACTTTCATCTGTTCATGTCAGTCCTGTGTCTCACAAGCGTCCTGCATATCATAGGCCAAGATTATGAAAAGTAATAGTATAAGGTAAGCACATCAACCCATATTAAGATACTTCTGTGTATGTATGTATTTGTACACACACACACTCACATGCATATATATACACACACAAAAGTCTTTGTGTATATGGAACTATGCATGTGTACAAAGTTTATATCATAATGCATATTTAAGAGCAGTTATTTGGACAAGTTTTACAGGCAGTGGGCTAAGACAGCTTAATTGATAGGAGTGAAAGTTTGCACATACTTGTAGCTGATGTGGCCCCAAATCATAAAAGTGTTTAAATGGCCAACTTTAACTGAAACCATTGGAATTTGGAGACCTACCAGGAACTAGTAATCTGTGTATTTTTACAGGTATGGCCCTATCTGTCCCTGAGGGCTTACTGTTTCAGTGAGTCTGGTCTATTGTCCAAACTCATCCTGTACCTCTGAGGAAAAATTAATGTTTAACCCTACTAATAGGGATTACATTAACTAATTAAATTAGCTGAGTTACACCGAGATAAAATATAATGAAGAGTAGGGCTAGGTCTATTTGTTAGATGGTATGTAAGAAACCAACATACAGGGAATGTACTACGAATTGTATTACAAAATGTATTATAAATAAATTCAGGTCAATTTTTCACACTTGGATATAATACTTGTTGACACTTTTAATGAGTATTTTCTCAATCTAATGGACAACACACTAAATTATTAAAGTGGCAAATAAGGACAGTTAATAAAACACTGCTGCAAGCAAAATGACTGTGTATATAACCAGAAAGGACTTTTGGTAACAACTACCTGTTTTTCTTATGAAGTTACATGGCTGATGCCCATAAAACTCAAGGCATATGATGAAAAGTAAATACTACTTTGTAAGGCACTAGTGTGAGATATTTAGTGATGTATATCTCTGCATGCTTTTATTGGTCCCATTGACTTCACGGAACTATTCATAGCCTACATGAGGAAGTTTGTCCCTTTGCATATTTAGGACTGAGTTTTCCATGAAAGCCATTGGACCTGTGGGACTGCATTCAGCAGAAGAAAGTCAGCCTTTCAGAACTTACTGATTTACTGGCAAGGGCATAATAGCAAATGCTGGGTCAAGTCCTGCTTTTCTTTGCCTGAGAAGCCTCTGCAGAACAGCATTTGCTATTAAACAGTTATTCTTTACCAGCCGTTCCCTCCATCAGGACTTGATTTCTAAACTTTCGTCACTATGTGGTTATCTGGTGAGAAGCGATATACATTTGAAAGCTCCTTTTTTGTCTTTAAAGTATGCTGCAGAATAGAAATATATAACTAGAAAAAGGATATTACAGCTTCTTTTTTTTCCCAGAAGACATGCTTCTTTTTAAACATGATAAATATTATGTACTGTCACAACCCATTTATTTCTCTAAGTCTGGTTTGTCCTCTGAGTTTGATTTTGCTCTTTAATAAATGAATCCCCAATTTTTTCCTGCCCAGACTGAGAAGTGCAACCTTTGTGCAATTAACCATTCCTTCTTGTTATCAAAATGATGAATTTTAATTAGTTATTCTATTAAAATAAGCATATTTATAACTGAAATCTGGGCTTTCAGAATGTATCATAGCTCTTTTAACAGGATAATTTGCTGGCGTATTGTTTCTTATCTGTAGTACTCTTTTAATAATGTCCTTACCCCTGGGTTGTGTCCGGATCCTTAAGGTGCACAGTGGCACCAAGCAAAGAAACCTATACTGCTATGCAGAGTTTTACCACGGGGGAACACGAATAGGGCTGATTTACTATAGCATGAGTTCCAGGGCACACAGAAGTAGGAAGTATCCTAATCACTCAATAATCCAAAGTGTTTTCTTTGCCATAGAAATATAATTAAAATTCTGGTCCACCTACCACTGAAGCAAATGGAAAAATTGTTATCTTCACTGGAAACTGAATCAAGCCATAAGAAGGCAAATATGTGTTCAGCTAGAGGGTGCATGCCTAATAGAAAGATACTTCTCTTTTTTTAGACACTTCCCAGATGCAGAAGCACCAGCATGTTTATGCTCGTGACACGAAAGGACCTTCTAGAAGTATACTAGGTGGGAGCAGCAGATTGATAACTGCAAATTAGCACAGCCAAAGCCAAACACTGCTCCCTGTGCAAGTTAATTGTGGGCAAAGCAACTTGTCAGAGCAAGTTTCCTCCACTGCCTTATTAACGAACCTTGGCATTCCCTTAGAGGGATCTTCTACAAGGGTGAGAGAATAGTTCAGGTTTTATATCATGCTTTGGCTCAGATTTTATGACTTGTCATTTGTGCTTTGGCTTCTCTCCATTCACATTACTGCAAACAGGTTTGAATTATTTTTAGTAATAAGAGGAAATTAATTTCAAA
This sequence comes from Mesitornis unicolor, assembly GCF_000695765.1. Classification (NCBI taxonomy): domain Eukaryota; kingdom Metazoa; phylum Chordata; class Aves; order Mesitornithiformes; family Mesitornithidae; genus Mesitornis; species Mesitornis unicolor. Next base: position 5,386 of record NW_010203303.1, read on the forward strand.
AAGGTATAATTTGTTTAGGAAGTGCTATCACTGATCTTGTAACAAGACATACCTGATTTTTTTCATAGCAGGCACTGACTACCGGTTTGTCTGAAATAGGGGATATACAGACACCGCTCTTTTTTAACAGGCAAAGTAATAATTTTATGGTTGGGAATTAGGATGAGATGGTAGAATTTCTAAAATCCTGGGCTCCGGTTAGGGGAGGATTTTCTAGTCATATGACCACTGACAGATACTTTGGGAAGTGTGGTCACAGTGGGGTGGCCATGCAAATTAATGGCTGCTTAATTAGTCAAAGGTTGATCTGGCTTTTGATGCAGAGTGAGAAGGACACAAATATGCCTCAGAAACAGCAAAGTTCCCTGGCATCTTCAGTGTGAAACTTCTGTGCTAACTAGTGAAAAGCAGATGCAGGAAGTCAGCCATCAGACCTAGCAAGGGGAAAGTGGTTTTGTTCCCAAAAGTCCATTCTCTTTCAGCTCCTCTGCTAGGACTGACTTTAAGGATGTCAGCATCTACTGTGGCTTTTGTGTAACATGGACATTATATATCTCTTCTCCTCACTCTCCTAACTGGAATGAGTTCAGAAAATATAATTTGTTGTAAAAAAAAATGAATTAAACTATTACCTGTCCTGTAACATAGTAAGAGACAAACTACTTTTAAGGTTTTTTTTGTGTTTCATTCTTGATGTTTTGTCTCAAAGTCAGAAAATGCCAAGATAAAATTAAAAAAAACAACCAGGAAGAAAATACCACAATGTGTCTGCAAATTTTTGTGTACGTTCTCCTAGCCACCTATATTATTTAGTTTATGTGGTAAATATTTCTGTAACTTCTATCAAGGAAGTGAATAAAAAGGAAAGTATACCAGCAGGTCTCAGAGTTATTATTTAAAAGAGTGTGATGTTTTAATGAGATTTTCTGACATTTTCAGAATCTAACATATACCCTTTGTGTGACTAGAACTGATCTTCAGTGATCTACATTTACTTCTTATCATTGTTGTCTAGTTGCTAAATTGCCGCTAAGCAGAGACTGCAATATTTTGCAGAATTTGGAGTCTTATCTGGGACACAGATTGCAGCAGGATCCACAGTACTATCGAGAACCAATGTTCATCTGTAAGTAGCTTCTGCTTGCAGTAGTGAGCCTGTATCACATGCAAATTCTTTTTGCGTGCAAATTCTGAAAGCCAGCAAAGCCTTCAACATTTGGCCAGTCGGTCAAGTGCATGGAACTTCCAGGCCCAATGCTGTTCTGAGAGAGTAACACCGTATAGCTATATTGTTCTATATACCATGTGGGTCTGTATACCCTTATTGAGAAGAAACCTTCAGTGAACTGAAATAGGTGTGCTTCTTGGTGATTTTGCATTGTTGGAAAGGCACAACTCTGGACCTGACTCTAACACAGGCTGCACAGCAGTGGGAGTACTTAGATTGCTGGATTCAGCAGTTGATTTTAATTTAATGTGTGTGGAAGGCAGCTAATAATGTATTCCTACACAAACAAAAGCCTGTACAAAACTGTCTGGTATTTGGATGGGGAAACTCTGTTGAATATCAGTCTAGGCAAGAAAACGCAGAGCTGAGAGGGGAGGGCTAGTATATCAGAGTCCACAGATGCTTCAGAAGAGTGAACAAAGATGGGGTTTCTGTCTTGAGAGAAATTTTGGGAGTTAAGTATTTGTCTAGAAGAACCATGGGAATGTGAGGAAAGAAGCTATGTTGTTTAATGAGTCTTGCACCATAAAAGAAGGACTTTTTATTGGTAAATGAGCTGCATTGTATCAAATTACTAGTCACTCCTCTTAAGATAGAATCAGGCCTATGAGGCTGTGATTTGGCTTACTCCTTTGGCAAAAGGGCTTGAAAATAATAGCTAAATAGTGACAGAGTAACTCTCTCTGATTCTAGTCAAGACCAGAAACATCTGGGTAAGAAAAGAAGAAATGTTGCACTGAGGCAGCGTCAGAAATACAACCCAGACTGACTTGGCAGTTCTGGGCTAGGTTTGTATGTACTGTGAATGGAAAACTCTTGTAGATTAGAAGAAATGCTGTAGTCAGCCTGTGTATTTAATACTCAATGGCCTCTGCAGAATTGCTATGAAATGGCTGACCTGAGCTGGAAGTTGATGGTATCCTGCATGTTCTCCCTATCCTGTTTTTCTTATTTACACTTTTGTCTAATGGCTTTTATCAGGAGAAACCAATTTTGAGCTAGAGAAAACAATTCCCCCTGTTGGAGACACTCAGAAGGTGATAGTTTGGGTAGACAAAGTATCTTTTATTCTTTCAAATGAAAACTCTTTCTGAATCTTTTCTCTGAGATGAAATGTGGATTTCTTCCTTGAGCATCTTGGTTTTATGAACTAGGACTGAATATCTCGAATTTCTTCTTACATTTTTAATATCAGCTGGTTATTTTTTAGCAAACGTGCTAATGGTTTTTAAGATATTGGCTTCTGACAAGTGGAGCTTTAATGAAGTACTGTTTTTCAAAATATCTCAAGTTCAATTTATCATAGGATGATGTAATAAACAATATTCAACCAATAATGAAAAGCTAAGTAAATAGGAATGTTTAAGCTCTATTGTATGTAGGGAAGTACATTAAGCCAGACCTAAGAGACACTTTCATGGATTTAACATTAATAAATCAGATACTACTGCATTTCAGCCTAATGTACACCCACTCAATCATTAGCGCTGTTCAATGCAGATTATAAATATTAGTATAGAAACCTCCAGCTCTTGAAAAATCTTTCTATAGACCAGGCAATAATTGAACAGTAATGATGACAGTCTTATTTTTATGAATCACTGTAACTTACTGATTTTCACTTGGGACTTGAGAGAGTTTTCTCAGCCAGTTTGCAACAGGAAATGATTATAAGCTGTTAAGAAGCAAAGGAGAGAAGGAGAGACAGAGAAGAAGAAGAGAAAAGAAGCAGTGAGAAGATGATAAGAGTAACATTTGGTATCAGATAACTGCAGACATAATCAAGAAGGTCCTCTAACTTACCAGCAAGGTGATACCAGGTAAATTAATTACCCCACCTCACATAAGTGTACATGCATACACATGCCTTTGAGAAGAAAGGAAATTATAGTATCTCTTTATTTTGCTTTCCAGAACAAAAAAGAGGAAACATAAGTAAATATTTTATTAATTGTACATGTGTAGGAGTACAAACACAGAAGGAAGGTGGATATTGCTACTATCTGTGACACACAGTTTTAAAGCAATGTAAGGTTCTGGAAACAGATTATATACCACTATGAAAAAGAGCAGAATTCTCCTATTTTATTTTTCTAAAAGATGTACTGATATTTGTTAGGGAGATTTTTTACTATCTTGTATCTTAAAATTTGTGTGTTATTGTTAGTATTTCTTCTTTCTTTTTTTGGAAGACAGAAAAGATCTGATTTCACAAACATAAGAGATGAACTGGAGTATTTTAACCATTTATTTTATTATACTAAGATTGTACTGGTACTTATTAAGCCTCAAATAGCTAGGATGCCACCAAGTATTAAGTTGACTTGGACACTGTAGTCTTTTTCTACAACTGTTTATTTCAAAAGTAAATTTACATAATTCATGCCAGGAATTCTTTATACTAGCGTTTAATGGTGTAACAATTATTTTCTTTCTCAAGACTCTTCCTCCCTTTAATGATCTAAAATTTGCATAGCTTATCTCAGCCTAATTTACTGAAATGAGTTTCATCAAGGCCAGATACTGAATGACAATCAGCTGTGCAAAAGGAATTTTGACATTGAGAAGTTTACCATTAAGCACCAGGCTGATGGAAGTCTAGAGAATTTTATTAAAAGGCGTAATTAAATTATAGCAGGTTTTTTGGATTCAGGTGTCCTGCTGGGAACCCTGAGATACTTAAGCTTGTAACATAATACAGTGGAACATAGATGTTTAGGAGACTTCAGCTAGGAGTAAAAATGTCAAAAGTATTATTTTATGTTTCTAATTGTTTTATAGTATATGATCATAAAAACACATGTTGCCAATTGCAATTACCAAAGGAACTAGAATATGAAGTACAGCCATATTGATTAGGTTAACGTAGATTGCAACACAGTTGTTATATATTACTATACAAAATGTTCATACTATAAATATGCTGAAAAAGAATGATTCTCAAGATACTGCAGCTGTGGGTACTCTGTCAGTGATTTTTAGGTTAAGGCTCTGTGAGATAACTCAGAGAATTAACCCTAGATGAGATTTCCCTCCTCCAGATGAAATGAAACACAAAGTGAAACCAGAGCAGCAGAAATCTTGACAAGTTCTTTTAACAGGGCACCTAGGAAGCATCCTCTCAGGTCAGAAGAGTTGAAGGACTAAAAATTTAAGGTAAGGTAATCCAGAGGTTTTCTATGTGGGGAGGTGCCAACAGCTGAGCAGGTACAGCAACTCTTAATCTTATTTGCCTTCTTTTAGCAGCTTCAGGTCTTTTGCTGGCTAAATCCTTAGGCAACTCCCCATAATAGCAAGGAGTGGAACTTTATTCTGTATTAAGTACTGTTCTTTCCACTCTGAAACTGTCACAGAGGGATCTCCATGCTGAGCTGCTGTGCGGTCACTGCTCACGTAGAGATGCCCCCACTTGCACAGGTTGGAAGTGGTGCCTCAAATCACATTTAAAGCATCTGTATTCTATTGTTTACAGCCTAACAGTTTAATTGTGGTTAAACACTATTACCTGCACGAGATGAAACTAACAGTAACCAGGAAAGCTATTTTAGGTTAAATTTATTTGCAAAATGAACATGGTTAGATGTGGAAGCTGTGTTACAAAATATGTTCACAGGATGAATGCAAAGGTTGTGGATTATGTAGACATAGAAGGAGAATAGCAGCACTTTTTCTAAGTTCCTCCTATGAGATGTCTTGGATGCATTCCCTCATGCTAGAAATTGGGATAGACTAAATAATTAATCACGGTGCTTTCTCCGCATTTCATGTCAGCTTTCTCAGGATATGGATAGAAAGATGAAATGTGGGAAAATTTGCCCAGCCTTTCCTTTTTCTGTGCCAAGAACTTAATTTGCCTTATTAATGACTTTTCTCATCAACAAATCCACCATACTAAGATATCTGAATAAAAGAGTTAAGAAAAAACGGTCCAATTAAGCAGTCTGCAAGAAATGTTTTTGACTGTGAACAAGAGATATGTGTTCACAGTTCCCCTACATAAAGAAGAGTGTTAAAAGAGATGTAAAATAGTATATTGGAATCATAATGATTATCTTTGATTTGTTCTAGGTGATCTCTGTAGTTATTGGGAATCTCCACTAAAAAGATGTAGTGCATGTGTCGTGTATGGTGGGCTGATCCTGGCTAGCAGCCAAACACCCCCATGGCTACTCCCTCCATCTCCTCTCCTGTGGGATGGGGACAAAATGCAAGAGGGGTGAAAGACTCTTGAATGAAGACACAGGCAGGTTAACAAGTGAAGAAAAAGCTGCTCTCGCAGACAAAGCAAAGCAAGAAATTAATCCATCGCTTCCCATGGGCAGGCAGATGTCCAGCCCCTCCTTGAAAAGCAGGGCCTCAGCACATCTAACACTTCCTTGGGAAGACAAACACCATAACCCCAAATGTGCCCCCTTCCTGCTCCTGGCCTTCAGCTTTTATTGCTGAGTACAATGTCATATGTGATGGTTTTCAATTGCTTCAGTCAACAGCAGTGTCTAAAGTTGCGAATACAAAAAAGCAAGAGGTATAATTCCATCTGCAAACTACAGTGGGCACAACATCGTTGCTGATCAAAGAACTCCTATCATGCTATTGCCATTATGCATTAAGGCTGTACAATAATTAAATTTTTTATTGATTGCAGGCAGTTAAAAATCATGATGACATGAAGATTGATCACTGCTCAATGACAGGGAGGCTCTTTCCTTGAAGGGTAAAAATCAGAAGTTATTTCTGAATCCGAAATGTAGTAGAGAACAATTTTCAACTGCTGGCTAATAGAGATGAAAAAGTTATATGGTTCGGAGAGCAAGCCAGCACATACAATACATGATATATTAAAGCTCCCTTGCACACCAGGCACTTTGTACTGCCTCAGTGGTAAATAAGGATCAGAAGTATCCTGATTATTTCAAATCAACACACCAACAGAAGTAGCTGGTGTGTTGGTTTTGGTCACATTCTGTTCTCAGCTGGGTATAAATATGTTATGGGCTTTAAAGAGTTTTCATTACATGATCATAAGGACTAAACATAACCTTGAGAGTTTTTTTTCTCTCCAAATAAAAAGGAATATTAGACTCTAGAAGGCTGAAACTTATCAAAATCAAGGGGGTCAATGGAAAACTGGTTTTTCTCTTGGATAGGTATGATAAATGAGAGATGACTCAAAAATATGAATGACAATTCATTAAGCCTACAGAACAAAATACCTAGTAAAAGAAGTAAAAAAAAAAAAATCATGCTAATAGAATCCTCCAATTCTGGAGCTCTTGACTCACCGCTCATCAGACTTTCCTCAGAAAATCAAGGGCTTCCTGTGAATGAATAGAGCAAATAGTCTTAAGACATTAATTTATTTCTCATTTTCCTTTCTTTCATTGTAAGTTAGGGCTAGCCATTAGCCTGAGGTCACAGCTTGCTGTGGAATGGGGGATTGCTCTCCTGAGCTCTTTTCTGGAAGACTACATATGTGTAGAGCTCCAACAGGAAAAAAAACCCTTAAAGTCTTTAGGATGTTTCGTTCTGGATTTTGGTTTGTACTTGTTGCTGTTAGAAGTGCCTGTACTACTATCTTTAGAATAATCCTGAAAATACTTCACTCCAGGTGATTTTGTGGAAAAGGACACTAATGTTAGTTTGCTTACTTACATTTTAAGATTTTTAAAAAGCATCAACTGGCAAAAAAGCCTTCCACTGATTTAACTAAAATACAAGATTTCAGTTGCCAGGTATGGTGTTTAAAATAAGCAGAAAGAGGCTTATTTGTTCAGTGACATTTTGGTATTTCATGGAAGGTAAGGCTCTGAGGTTTGCCGAAACAAACCTGTTTTTGTCTGTGTATCACAGAATCACAGAATCGCTCG